>NW_020955480.1:619866-649149 GCF_003031625.1 Empidonax traillii
AAAAAAAAAAAAAAAAAAAAAAAAAAAAAAAAAAAAAAAAAAGCCGAAATGGGCCGAAGGCGGCGGTCGCTGGGCGGTCGCTGGGGCGGCCGGGGCGGTGCGGGGGGCGGTCGGAGGGGCGGCCCCGCCTGGGCGGCCGCGGGCCCGGGGCGGCGGTGCCGGAGCGGCGGCGCTGCCGGCGGGGAGCGCTGCCCGGGGCATGGCCCTGGCCCCGGCCCCGGCCGGGCCCCCGCCGGGGGGCACCTCGGCGGGGGACATGGAGCGCTACTACCGCCTGCTGCGCTCCGCCGCGCTGCTGGAGGCCGCCGCCGGTGAGTGCCGAGGCCGGCGCGGGGCTCGCAGGTGTCGGAGGCGGCGGGCGGGGGGCGAAGGGCTTTCCCCGGACACCTTCCCCTATGGGAGCAGCGGCTCCCGGCTGTCGCTCCCCATCCCGGCGGGGAGCCCACAGGTGCTCCATCCTTCCCCGGCCGATCCTCGGCTCGATGCCGGTGCCGGGGGCAGACGGGCGCGTTGTAGGCACGGGGACGCGTCGGAAGGGTTCGTCGCACGCGTGTTCCCGAGCACTCGAGGTGTTACTTTGTTGTGTGTTCAATGGACGCACGGTCGGTGCGGAACGGCCCCGGGTTTTACTGAGAAGCTGTGTCCCACTGCGCCGCTGACATTCGCGTTGTGTCACTGGAATGCGTGGCTCAAAGTGCGGTTTGAAGACGGGAGATGCTGCCGGTGACAGGAGAGTGTTCACCGGTGCGAGTCCCCTGCTCAGATTCCCATGGCCAGAACTAGAGAACTCCTCCCTGGGAAGTTGCATCTCAACCTGATGGCAATGACTGCTCTTTCGCAGGGTCTGAACTAGATGTGTGTAAGGTGTTTGTTGCTCTGTTAGACACCCCCTCTTCCCTTCCTCACTTCTTGGTTCTCAGACACCTCTGAATCCCAGATTATGCCAGGAATGCAGCACTATACTGATGTGGCTGTGGTTCTATGGCTGCACACTCTGAATGTGAGAAGCAAATGCAATCTGATCCCTTTCCTAAGTCTGTAGCTGCCTCAGCAATGTTTCCTTTGATGGACAGTGATCTGCTTAGATCTGTAGGGATCTTAGTGATCTGTATGGAGCCCTCACTTTTTCATTATGTTTTTTTCCTATGAGGAGTACCTGTATTTTTGCAATGAGGTCTTTCCTCATCCAGGAAGGGTAGTGGCGCCTTGGGTGACTCCAGCCTTCCTAGAGGATGCAGGAGTCAAAGGCAGATAAAGGTACCATTCCTTGTATGTTCACAGCTGGCAGAGCACTTGAAGCTGTGCCAGACACAAAAAAGACACAGTGACCCAAAAAAAAAGTCTAATTCCAGGTTCCTTGGCCTCTTTGAAAAGCCCAGTTTGGGGTTCAGGAAGAATTTATCAGAGGATGGGTCACAGGTGTGGACTTAACCAACGTGCCACCTGCTTCTCAGGAGCTGCTTGTGTACATACTCTTCTGGGATGATGCCAGTGGCACCTTCTATCCTGGCTGTCCTGCCCACTGAACCCTGTTCAGTTCCCTGCACCCAGCAAACAGAGTAGGAAAACATAGGCAGGGATGGTTGTGGTCAGTTAGGAAAGGATGCTGCTTGAATGGATGTGATTAAATCCTCCTTGTGCTGGTGTCAGCACAGAACACCCACGCTGCTGGAGAGGAGCTGGGTGACACGGGGATGGGGATGCAGGTGGTGAACGTTTGTTATGTGCGATGTAACAGGAGCCAGGTGAAAGCAGGTAGAAGGTTTCCTGTGAGCATGAGTGCTCTCTCCTGACCAGCTCTTGGCAGCTGACCTTTGTGTAATGCTCGTACAAAAGAAAAATATCCCCACAAAGGCACACTTGTGTGGTTATAGCTGCAGGACCCGGACGCGTGACTTGGCATCTATATAGGTTCTTAAAATGAGATATTGAAAAAGAAACAAAGTTGAGTAAAGTTCCCCAAATCATGAGATTAAAAATAAATCAGAAGGTTTTTTCCCTCATCTCGGATTTCTGAGCAGTTAGCCTAATCTGGGATCATGTTTTAACCGTTTCTTTTCACGCAGAAGTACTGGAAATTTGTTGGTCATTTCTAGTAGAAGGTGATGTTCCCTCCATATCTCCCTTACAGTGAGATAGAAGCCTGTATAAAACCCAAGCCTTTTATGGCCATTCTCATCTCTAAAAAGGCTTGGGCTCCCTTGCAGAGCTGAAGGGCTACAGCAGCCTCCAAAAGCTCTGTGCTGCTGTCAGTCCAGACCCCCTTGGGTGGGCCACAGAGGAGTAGTAGTCTGGGAGCAGTCACTAGTATGTGGGATGCACTTCCTCTCCCTACATGACATTTGCTATAACCACAGTTTAATGGTTTATCATTCATGTACCAGGACAAAAGTGGAGTGACGGCATGGCTGTGTAGGAGGGAGCAACTGAATTGTAGAACATGGTGGAGAAAAGAAAGAGTTTTCCGAAGTGCTCTTTTTGCCACTGAATTGGAGGACACATGGAGACATGGAGCTTCTCCTCTGTGCCTGGAGATGGGGAGTTCAGAACTCAGACATTGCCCCTGATTGTGCTGCAGTAGGAGCATTTTGTAAAGGTTGGTTTTGGCAGGTAGGATTTCCAAGGAAATCCTAGGAGAGTTCCCTCAGCCTCATCCTGCAATTGGGCAACCTTGTGCTGTTGGATACACGTCACTGTGTATCCAACACGGGGGTCGTTTGGCACATGGGCTGAGCACAGCTCAGGTCCCACACTCCTCAGTTTGCTCCACTGCTTCAGCCTCAGTCATCTCATCTGCCAGCTTCCCTAACGCAGAGAAATGAAAGGTCATTGGAAAATTAGTGGGCAGAGGAACTGGAGTGTGAGGAGTACTGGTGGAAGTGACTGGGTGGGGCTGCCTTGTTTTCTGAATCTCTTTTCCTCCCAGGCAGTGCTGGACTTGGTTATACATCAGGGGTGAATCAGGATCTCCTGGGGCAGAGTTGTTCCCTGGGACCCAGTGCAGGCACAGTTATCCTGCTGCTCCAGGGATGTCTGTCCAAGGGCTGGGTGGTGTGAGACAGCCAGCAAGCACCAACAATATCCTTCCTCCCTCAGTTTCTATTCCACTGGCTTTCTCCTGCTGCAGGAGAATGCCAGAATTGGGCATTTCCATTTTCATGTCAGGAAAAAATTGTGTTTATTTTCCCTCACTTTGCAGCTGAGTTTCCAGGTGATGCCATTGGGGGAACCTGGCTGCATGGTTTAGTTTCCTGGCTATATGGGCTGTGAAAGAAATTGTTCCAGTGACCTTAGTGAACCTAATCTCAGGTTCCTTAGGTAGGTAGTGGGGCCCAATGTTTTACTGCTGATACATCTCTGAAGAATTACTTTGTACCCAAAGCTGGAATGTATCTTGGAAAAAAAAAAAAATAGCGCTTGCATGGTATTGAATGATGATGGGAAAGTTACCGATGTCTGTATGTTGTTATTGGGCTTTTTTTTGTTTTGTGCTGAATGGGCTCTGGTTTGAGGCTGATGGTGTTGGCTGGGGAGGTGTGGACTGGTGGCAGAGGCTAAATGTGCATTTTCCTGCACAGCTGGCAAACGCGCCCTGGTACCAACCTGTATAGGCTCCCTTAGTAAGGGAAGAGAGACTGAAACTGGAAATAGGAGAAAATTAAAAGTACATTGAAGCTCCTAAGTAGTAGAAACGCAAGAAACTAGATTTTCTCAACTCCCACACTGCAGTTGAATCCTCAGGAGTGGGTGTTGAGAATCTTTTATTACGTTTCCTGCAATAGACACAAATTCATGTATGGTGGAGCTGGCTTTTATCTTTCCCAATTTTTGCTTAGTTTGGTGTGAGACCAGAATACAGTTTTTCTGATTGGACATGAAAATATCAGAGCATAACAGGAGGTAACACGTAAGCCTTGTTGCCATATAGTTTGCTTTTGCTTCATCTTTTCTTAGAAAAGCTGCTACCATTTGTCAGCTGCTAAATCTAAACTGGAAGAGATCTCCCCTCTCAAAACTCCACTGTCCTCAGCACACTGGGACACCCTGGACCTTTTAACCTTCCCTGAGCGTCCTCCTCTTCATTGGCAACATGGCACAGTCCTGACTCCTGTGGACCCTCCTGCTCGCTCCAGTTCCCAAAACATATTGGAGGGTAACATTCCCACAAATGTGGGATCCTTGGCTGGCTGCACCTTGTTCTGCTGGCAGAGATGGCCCATGGTCAGCAGGAATGAGGTTTGGCTGGTTTTGTGTGTCAGTGAGTGGCTGCAGCTGTGCCATGTCAGTGCCCTGGGTATTCCTGCTCATTCACAGCTGGTGTTTCCCCACTGGAGGGATGCTCAGTGAGGAACCTCCAGCTCTGGGACTTGCAAGTTCGGCCTTGGAGCCAGATCCCAGGTTATTCTGTGCATGCCTGGATGTGATGGTGTCTGATCCCTCTTTGACCACATGGATCAGCTCCTACTCTAAGGTGGTGATTCAGCTGGTCCTGTGAGGACAGTCCTCTGTGGGATGGGCATGCTGCCTGTATGATGATCCACAAACCTGGACTGCACCAAGTTAACAATTTCTCCCTATTTCTTTTTTCCCTTCACAGCATTTTCTTTTGCGTTTTTCCTCTTATCCTCAGTGTATATAAATCTAAGCCTTTTGAAAAGGTCATTCTAGTTTTTCAGAAGCTTTGTGCTTTCTTGCTGTACAGTTTCTTAGCTGAGCACACTCCCGATGCTGAAGCATCGGCTGCACATAAGCCCCGGAAGGTCTTGGTAGAGAAGCACAGCCCCTGGGTCAGAAGAGAGGACCATCTGGTGCTGTATCCTGCCTCCTACACTGTGTTGGAGCAGGTGCTTGGGGAGAAGTAGAAGAAGGAGCTTGAAAACAGAGTGAACCTTTCCTTAAAAACCCTTCCCAGTCTGACAAAGGATAATTGAAGGAGCCCTTGAACCTGGCGTGGTGACCAACCCATCATGCCTAGTGATGGACTAACCCCCCTGGGGCTTTCATGGCATTTCCAGGACATGGATTTGCAGGGACTGGGTTGTCCCTTTGAAATGTTGGCGTGGTGGCTGTTGCTGTGTCTGTCCTGTCTGGCTCTGAAGCAGGTGTTTGATGCTGACCTGCCTCTGTAGTGAACTCTCTGAGGTCCACCCAGGCCTGGCTGCCAGCATCACTGGGCTCCTGGCAGCTCCTGGGTTGGACCTGCTGCTGCCTGTAGCCTGGACCAGGGTGTGCTGCCAGCACCTGCACCTCACTGTCATCCATGACTCCTGCCGTGTTCCAAAGGTCCCTGTCCCCTGTATCGTGCTGGTGCTCTTCCTAGGAAACATCAGAGGTGGAAACTCAGCCACCTTGTAGTAGTGGCTTTTGCAATGCTTCTGCCAGGTCGAGGATTTACTGAGAGATTTGTGTGGCAGGTGGAGGTTTGCCATCAGGCTATTGACAGAACTGACCCTGGAGACCCCTCTTTCTCAGGATCAATACATCACTTCTTCCAGAAAAAGAGGCTTTTATAAACCTAATCTAATTGCTAATCTGTCCCTCCAGATGAAAATCTGGTTTTGACTGGCTGTGGATAGGAGGGAGGTGCCTGCAGGCTGAGCCCAGGTCTCAGGGGAGCAGATGCTCCTGTGAGCCCCCAGCTTCAGTGAGGTGGGAGCTGTTTCTATGGGCGGAGGGGACAAAGGGATTTGCAGCAGTCAAAGGTATTGAAGCTTTATGCCATAAATATTTCAGTGGGTCTTTTGTGTCGCCTGCTTGGCAAGGGGAATGGCTGCACCACCTGGAATTAGAGACTGTTGAATGTGCCAGGTGTTCATGCAGCAGCAGAAATTGTTACTCATATGATGAGATGGCTGAAGGAGAATTTTCTCTGTGTGGCTGCCCTGGACAGCAACAGTGCCTATGTGTCAAGGCAGGATGCACAACCAGCTAAATGTGGTTTTGGTGCATATGAGGGTGGTGCTGCTCAGAGGTGCTGTTAGAAATGACTAATGATGACATATTTAGCTTCTGCAGCATACCTGAGATCACATGCAGATGCAGGAGAGACCCACAGCAGCCTATTCACTTTACACAATAGAGTCTCTTAAGTTTCTTTAGCAGCTGAGTGCAAGTGTGGAGAGAAGGATACTTATTTGATGCAGGCTGTGCATCATAAGGTTGTTAACCCCAATGTGCTCTTCTTGGATGACTTTGGTGGAAATCAGTAGAAATGTCTCTTATTAGCAGGTCCCTCTACTTTTCTGCCCTGTGAATCTTTAGAAGTCCTTGGGGTGTGACCTGTGAGCCATTGTGACCCTTCACACTGAAAACTCACTTGTAGGAGAGAATGATCCTTGAGTCTGAAGTCTCTGGGGAGGAAACCACTGAGTCCTGGCTGGTGGACTTATGGCTGATCCCAAGATCTTCATTTTTTTGATGTACCCAGAAACCAGTCCCATGGTTTACCCAGCTGTCCAGGTCAGTACAGCACCATCCAATGGTTAGTTCTACAGGGTTTGTAACACCTGCCCTTTGGTGCCAGCTCTCACACAGCCCTACAGACATGGACACCTGGATGGATGGGGGCTGCAGGGGTCTTTCCTCTTCTTGACACCAAACATGCTCATGACTCTTTGGTAATGCCGTATCCTGCTGGCACTTGTGCCTGTTCTTTTCACAACTGAGGACATGAAGCCAATGGAGACACGATTTGCTCCCAGCTATCAAAGAGTTTAGTCTCAGAGCCAGGAAGCAGCCTCAGGACCTTGGCTGTCAGTTCTCTGCTCAGATCAGGTCCTGTAAATAACCTTCTGGTGAATATAGCAGTCCTTGTTGAGGAGCACAATGTCCTATTCTCTGCCACATGTTCTCTAATACACGTGCTGTTCGGTATCTCCATCAGCCTCATGCCACCTGGCTGGTTGCCAAACCCTCATGGCTCCAGTTCCCACAAACACTGTGTAAACACCTGTTCTGCCTGTACACAGGGTTGTGTCCTGTTCCTTGGCAGGTATGGAGTTGGATGGAGAGACAGGAGCATGGATCTGGTCATGTGGGTATTAGGATCCTACTCCAGGTGTAAGTTTGTTGGGGAAGCCACCACCTGGAGACCACACAGGTGGGGCAGATCCCCCAGAAGGTACCAGTTGAAGCAGTGTGTAGGTAATAAGGGCAGCTGCCTGGATGCCTCTGTCCTCCTGCCCCTCTCCTTCCCCACAGTCAGGGACAGTCACTTTGTCATTTGGCACAGGCTTTGTATAGCACAAAGTCTGTTTGCAGACGATGTAAAATATTTTTTTCCCTATTAACTCTCTCTTTCCTGCTTTCTGGAAATGGTGTGTAGAAAGGGAGAACTGCATTGAATTGTGTATTGTATTGAATCCAAAGTCTTTTGAAGTTGATCAGTGAGGAAGCAGGGTGAGGCTTGGCCACTGCTACCTTGGATAACACTGTGGTTTGACCCCACCAGCAGCTCAGCACTTTACAGCCACTCACTCACTTACTCCTCACGGGATGAGGGAGAGAAGGAGAAGGGTAAAAGAGAGGTAACTTGTGGGTTGAGATAAAGACTGTTTAAAAGCTAAAGCAAAAGCCTTGCACCCAAGCAAAGCAAAACAAGGAATTCATTCCCTGCTTCCCCTGGGCAGGCAGTTGAGCCATCCCCAGGAGAGCAGAATTCTGTCACATGGAATGGTGGGAAGACAAAACCCCATCACTCCAGACTCTCCCCCTTTCCTACATCTTCCCCAGCTTTATATGCTGAGCATGAGGCCATATGTTTTGGGATATCCCTTGGATCAGTTGGGGGTCAACATTCCCACCTATGTCCCCTCCCAAATCCTTGTGTACTGACAGCCCACTTGCTGGTGGGGTGGGGTGAGGAGCAGAAAATGCCTTGACTCTGTGTAAGCCCTGCTAAGTGATAACAAAAACATCCATAAATTATCAACACTGTTTCCAGCACAACTGTAAAGCACAGCCCCATACAAGCTACGTTGAAGAAAATTAACTTTGTTCTAGTCAAACCCAGCAGACCAAGACGATAGAGACTCAGGTTTTCATTCAGCAAGGAGCCCTGTAGGATTGTTTTCTGTCATTCTTCTTGGAGGAGCTCTTTGGGTTTTACAGCTGTTTAAATGTCAAGTTTAATTGTTCCCCTTATCCAAAATGAGTGCTGTGTGTGATGGGCTGCAGGGTCACTCCTTTAGGGTGTTTGGAGTGTGGAGTGTGTATGGCAATCAGGACTGAGTTGGAGGACAGATCACAGGTTGTGCATTGGTCTTTTTCCTCAGAAATAGGGCTGTGCTTCTGTTCTTTTCCCCAGTGAATGTATAATTTTGCAGAGTTGAGCAGCTTCAGCAGGAGAGGCTGGAAGGGCCACTCTCCTCACTGTGTTGGGTTCACGGTTGGGGCACTCTCCTTGAGTGGAGTTTGGTTCCCACTCCTGTGCAAAGCAAAGATGGGAATGGCTTAATCCTCACATTCAGCCTAGTTTGTGCTCCGTGCCAGCTGCCCAAAGGGACAAGCAGCCGAGAACAGGCAGATCATGGAGAAGCTCAGTGTGATCCTTTACCCTTTTCATTTGGTTTTCTTCAGTTTTGTTTCCTAGACTACAACAGCAACCCCCACATGAAAAGCTGCTATTCTTCATTCACAACAAAGCCATCTCCAAATGGATTTCATAGCAGCAAACACTATTTGGCCAGTGTGGTGAGTGTAAGGCGCTGTTACATCAGCTTGGCAGATGTGTTACACAGCTGCTGTCTGCAGATGCTGAGGGCTTGCAAAGTTTGGAAAAGGAAAGAAAACAATAGGTGCTAAAGACTGAAGCACTTCAGAGTTTAATTGAGTGTTACAAGAGGAATTTGGACTCAGACAGTAGCTGTCTTCTCTCTGAATGTCACTACAGACCTCCACTGTGCATGAAAGTCCCTCCGTGCTTGAATCGCCTGGAAAGGGGAGATTGCTGACAATGGGCATCATTCTCACAACTGCAGTCTGTGCAATGGCCTTGAGGCACGGCCCTGTGGAGGGGGCACAGCCAAATGTTCTGGACTGTGTAAACCAGGGGATGGGGACAGGACAGATACAGCAGGGCTCCTTGCTGAGCCACGTTAGTTGTTCTCAGTGGGGTAGAAAGCTCTGAATTCCCCCTTTGTCTTTTCCCTGCTTGGCCTCATACGTCCTCCAAAACTCTGCGTCATGGCAACGATCTCCCTGCAGGAGAGTCTCTGAATGTAATAATTGCAGCAGCATTTTATAAATGTCCAATTTAGAACCTAATAAAAATGATACTACGCTGTTATGACAATTTACCCATCCAGATGCTGCTGTTTTTTAGTAAAACCTGAGGCCATACCAGCTGTGTGGGGACAGCAGTGTAGTTTATATACTCTTGGATGCTAAAACATGGGGAGTTCAGGTTTGATTTTGTAATAGCTGATGATCACAAAGCCTCTTTTTGGCTTTGAAAGAAACAACTGGACTTCTATGAACCCTTAACTTCCTCTGCCTTGTGCCAAGTGACATGCAGGCTGGCTGTGCTGTTCATAGCCAGTGCTGGGTGGTACCCTGGGGTCTTTTCTGTTCTGTCCCAAGAGTGTCTTTTAAAGAAGAAATACCCAGTTTTTTCAAGAACATCAAATGAGGCCTTGTTTGAGAGGTGGGTATCTTTGGTGTCTCACTGCCTTGGACTGCTGTTTTTCCAGAGATTAATATCTGAGGACAAAGGTCATGCTTCTCTACAGGATCTATTTCAGCATCCAACCAATGTGCCTGAGGCACAGCAACACGCTTGTGAATTTGATGCCAGGACTTGATTTTCCCTAATATTTGCCCAGGAGGTTGAGTTCAGTGGCCAACACAGAGCGAGTGCCAAGGATGAGTTGGCCAAGGAGTGGCTCCAGTCAGACCACAATCAGGCTGTTGTTATGCCTTGACCTTGCCAAAGGGCAGATATCCTGCTCCTCTGTCACTGTTTGATTATTCTACCCCACAGGAGATGGGGAGGGATGGTAATGGAATTATTCCGTCTTCAGTGCCTGCAGTAAAGTACTCCCACCTACTTATTCCTTGAACAAGTTATTTTGTTCAACTTGGCACTCCTCAGAAGGACCTGATTTTCTGCAGGTGCTGAGTGCCTTCTTCCAAAACTGTCATCCCTTGGGAGGCAAGATACTCAAAGTCATAAGGGGGTAGGAATCTGGGTGCCCACCTCTGTGCCAAAGTCAAGGATGAAACATTCAGTGGAATAAAATGTTAGGGAGCGAGTAAACCATGACTCCTGAGCATGGTGGGAAATGTTTTCCTATAATGCTTTGTACCTCAAACTCCAAAATGTCAGGTCCACTTGCCGTCGTGACCCCAATGTTGTGCTTAGCTGTCAGGCTGTGGGGTTGGGGCCACCTGAGCCCACCTACTGCAGGTCCTACTGCGGGCCCTAGCACAGGTAGGATTAAAACATCCAGTGTTTTTTGCAGTTTCCATGACAATCATGGGGAAATTGTAGGTAAGAAAGATGTGAAAGAAGCAGTATGAGACTCTGGGAGTAGGTCATGCGTTTCTGAGATTATATTTCTTTTCTGGAAAGCAAAGTTTGAAAACATCTGTGCAAAAATGCTCATTTTTTCCCAACCATAGTTACTCCAGTGTAGTTGAAGGCTGCAGATTTTTGTGTTCTCAGTGAGAAAATATAATGTGAAACTTTTTTATTAAGTGATATTTTTACCATGAAAAGGTTAAACCCCTTTCCCCAGCCTGTTTCCTGATCAGCTCTCAATTAACTGACATATCCCTCCCATATCAGTGCAGAACCAAAACAAAAGCTGCATTTACTGTCAACCTGGAGCTGTGTTTGCTTTTACTGTCGAGTGCTTGAGTCACTTGTGGGTGTTACAGCACGTGGCAAAACTATGCCTGGCTTTGCTAGTGGCTGCATTTCCGGGAAAGCCAGGGGTAGGCAGGGTGAGCTTTGGGGACAGGCTTCAGCCTGACTGTGAACATAGACAGGCTGCTGAGCAGCCCCACAATGATTTCAGTCAAATATATGTGCACAGTATGGGCTTTTGTCTTGTATTTCCAAAGGCCCACATGTTTAATACTTCCTTTGTTGGAGCTCATTAAGTTACTAAGTGTGAATTTTATCAGTATGAAACTGTTGACCTGGTAAAAAAGTCAACGAATAGAGAAGAAATCTCTTGACACTGCTTGTCCTCAAGTTGGGTGAAGCAGTTGAATGGGAGACAAATATTTGAAATATCTTTGCAAGGCAAACTTCTTTCTCACCAAGACCGATTCTAGGGCCTGTTAAAATCAAGAATGTTTCTGTAGATGCCAATGGGACTGAGGCTTGATCCTTAACAAACAAAAACTGCATTTTTATCTACAAGAGGAAAAACAGCAGCATGTGCACAGAAGGGCAGAAAACAGCCCATGGCTGGTGGGACTTGTGGGAGGCAGAGTACCCCCCACCTCCTGCACATCTGGGCTGCTGTGCTGCAGCACCGTACAGCCCAGTAAAGGCCTGAAAAATCTTTAGATAAACTAAAAGTGACCAGAAAGCTTTTGGGAAATGGTAAATAGAATAAATATTGATTATGCTGGAGTATGCTGAAGTATGCAGCCTGTCTGATTTAAAACAGCCAGAAGATTATTCCCTAGGACCAACTCTGTGAAATAATCAGTGTTTAAAATTTCATTATCAGAAAGCCCAAGGATTTTAATCTGTATAGATGTGCTTTAAAACATTTATTTGCGGTAACAAGGATGTTTAATTTTTGGCTATCATTCCATATATAGATAATCCAGAAAAATGTCAACTACCTATAAGCTTCTCGTGTGTTTAGTCAGTCTGGTCTTTGTTTCCTTCTCCCAGGGAAAGGCTAAGTTGTGTATGTTGTTCCGATGTGCTTCATTGACACTGAAATGATCATGGTGCTAAATATGGTGTTAAAACAGCCTCTCCCATTATTTAATTAAAAAGAAATCTAAGAACTGAACATAAAAACAACAGCCTCTCCAGTGCCTATGGCTCAGTGCCAGGTGAACACATGATTTCGGAAGCTTATTTGTTCAAAATTAAAGACTGTAACAGTCTAAAAGCCCAACCTTGTTCCCAGTGCAGCAGCCTTGGATGCTGCTGCTCCCAGCAGAAACTTCAGCCCTTTGTATTGACAAGGCTAGGAAGCACTGGGAGACTTTGTAAAATAGGAGAATAAAATTACTAACTAACTCCCAAATTTACATTGGATATGACCCTTTGAGGTTGAGGGGAGAGCACTCAAGGTCACGGGCACTGCTCCCATGGTACATTTACTGGAATACATTTGTTACTCACATGTGGCATTTGGCCTGTTACTGTTATTAGAAACATTGCTTTCTGTAAGATCCATGTATCCTTTGTTACAAAATTTCATGTGTAATTTAGGGAAGCTGCGTTTGGTTCAAGTTCCACCTTTGGATTAGCACGCTGATAAATAGGTTTGCTTTGAATTTGTGCTTTCTTTTTGACTACTGCTTTTCCCTTTTTCCAGAAACCACAATACCCTTCTGTGCAAAGGACATCAGTGATGATCTGATGAAAGAGTTTGCTTTTCTGTCTGGTGAGTACCGAGAACTTCTCCAGGGTCTCTCTCGCTCTCATCTGTGTGGTAATTAAATACTCCAAACAAACTTCTGCACTATTTGGCAAAATGATACTCTACAAGGAATATTACCCATCAGGTAGTATCCAGTGCCACTAGAAATGTTGTTAATAAAACATTGAAGCAGTTTGAAAGAGTAGATTAGGTTTCTGTCTCGTGCTGTACTGTAAAAGTAGTCTTATCTTCCCAATGCATTAACAAGTGCTTTGCTCTGAAATGTATTTCCATGCATGTGTGCTGTTTTGTCTTTGTATTTCTGACTTCTTTTGCTGTCCCATATAAAGTATGCTCAGTAAATAAAGGAAATATCTGGTAACTAATACTTTTGTTTCTACCACCTGCCTGTGTGTGTTGTGCTTGGATTGGGTTTTGCTATTTTGGTGATGTAAAAAAAAACCTCTATAACAATGGAAGCAGTTTTTCTGATGTGACTGGTGGACCTGGTCTTTGCTGTTGGCCCTCCTTGAAAGCACAGCATGGGAGACATCCTTGTTTTTATTCCAGGTGGCCGAGGGAAGGACAAGGCTTGGATTATCACCCTCCCTGACAACGCTCGCTTCAACGAGGTGCCCGAGGAGATTGTGTCTAAAGTCTTAACATACCTAACGTCAATCCCAAGGTATGAGGCTCTCTTCTAGCTCTTGCCTATGGTGGGCAGAGTGTGAGTCCTGCCTAGGTCAGGCAGGGGAGCTCGGGGTAATGCCATATGTGGGGTTGAGGGGCATCTTCAGCTCTCAGAGCAAGGAAGAGGGAAAAGCTGAATGATGCAAGCCCTTACGGTGCCCAAGTGTGGTCCTTAAGGTGCCAGTAACTGCAGAGTAAGAAGTGGACATCATCCCGCTGACCTGTCAGGTGGAATGTTTAGTTTATTTAGTTTATTAAGTTTGTAATTAACAGGAAGCTTTCCTCAAGCTTTGGCATGGGTCGCCACTTAAAATATGCCATACCAATGCAAAGTAATATTTTGACATGTACAAATAGAGAGTCATTACTGTGGAAAAAGAGAAATGGAACCAGAGCAGGAGACTAATTACAGGACCAAACCGTTTGGGGTCCCCATGACAGGCGATGGCTGAGTAGCTCCCATTATCCGCCTGTGTCTCGGGGTTAAGCTGCTGACAGTCTGCCTGTGCCTCATACAGGGTTGCAAACTTAGATTAATGACCCTTCTATTTCTTGCTGCTGAGCCTGGTGACTCAGTTACTTGGAATGCTTAATTTTCTTGAATAATGCCTGTTTTGGCAAATTTCTTCCTGCAGGGAGAGCAGGTTGACAGCAGCTAGATGGGAGCTTTCCATCAGTGGCTGCTTTAGAAGAACTCTAGAGCTTTTACCGACTTCTGTATGGAAAAAAAAGAGAGCATCTGTTTTCTCTGTCTTCTTTTTGATGGACTCTGAGGTTTTACGGGCTCCTGGCCTGTGGAACACTCTCCCAGCAGGACAGGACCCTGCCGTGGTATGTGACAGCCAGAGGGGTTTCTCCATCCTGTGCAGGCAGCCTGTGTCCATGCATCTGCACTTCCCAGCTCTGCCTGGTTTCTCCAGGGCTTCTTATTCCATATGACTGTAAACACCCTGGCATTAGCATGATGAGCAGTCTTGCTGTCCCTGTAATAGGTCAAACTCAATCAAGAAACTAATGAGAGCTGTGAGCTTGCTGGTGATTCAAGCATGTTCAGCATGTTTTAGTAAAATCACTTTAATCATCCTTCTCTGCTCCTCCTACCACCATAACAGCCTGACCCAGTAAACACATCTAAACACCTGTGCTTCTTAGCCCTTTGGAGCCAAAAAGGCTGTGGTGTTGGAAAGCAAGGAAAAGCATCACCTAGGTGAGGGTGGTAGGTGTGTGTCAGCTCTGGTACCCCTGTGTACACATCTCTCAGCTGCATCACATCATGGGACCAGAGCTTAGACTTTGGCCCAGGAAGTCCCTAAAATAGATAAATATTTGACCTGTGTGTCAGAGTTAGCTGTGGGTACACCAACACCTCCTTACTACATACCTGTGGATGTTCAGGGGCATCTCAAACCCACACACACTGTGCCTTTCCCATGCAAGCAGTAGCAAAGACTGCATAGCGTCCCACTGATACTAGTCTGAGTAAGCCTCACAGGATGTCAGGTTTGTAGTACTTTGGGAAGCTGAATTTCATAAGGCCTTTTTCTCCTGGAAATAATTGTTAGATAAAGGAGTGAAGCTACTCTTCATTCCTCAAGGTGAGAGCATTAATAACAGAGCCAGGAGGGAAGGTGAGTCCTGTAGGTAAGTTTTAGGATTCCTGGCAAGCGTGCTGCAGGCAAGGAGGCAGCTGCAGAAAGTGCTTGAGTGAAGGAGCTGTTAAGGAAAATAAGTAGTAGGTCCTCACCTTCCATGGCCTGCACATTCAACTCAAAATACCTCCCTGCCTGTCTTCAGGCTGTGCTTGAAGGAGGGGGACAGGTAATTGTGACAGATCCTGGTATTTGCAGAAAGGAGATCCTGGAAGTGATAAAGCACTTTATCCAGGCTTGGATTGAAGACTGCTATGGAGTGGTCTTTACAAGAAATACAGGTGTTTTCTCTAGCCTGAAAGAATTCATCTCTTCCAAGGTAAGACAGAAGATTAAAGAAACAAATAAAAAGGAGTTGAAGTCAGTTATGATATATGTAAGATTGTTAGTACAAAAAAACCTGTCCTAATTACCATTAAAGAAAAATAGTACTGTTGCTGAAAACTAAAAAAATCCCTTTATATATAGTGTTGGCTGTGTGCCTTTCTTCACCAAGAGGATGGCCAAACACTGGAACAGGCTTCCTAGTGATGTGATCAATACCCCAAGCTGCCAGTGTTTAAGAGGCATTTGGACAATGCCCTTAACGTGCTCTAAATTTTGGTCAGCCTGAATTGGTCATGTAGGTGAACTAGATGATCACTGTAGGTCTCTTCCTACTGAAATACTCTGTTCTATTCTTTGACTACCCAGCTTTTTGGTATTTAGACAAACTCTGCATGTTTCACTTAGCTTGGGAAGTGAGGTGCAAGTGGTTTAAAGCTGTGACTGATAACACAGAGCGGTGGCACAGTGAAGGGTGCTGTTTGCTATAAATACCTCTGAATTTAAATATTAGACAGGTCGTGATGATGTGCCCTGATCACACCAGCGGCAAAGAGTCTCTCAGTCCTGTGCTAAATCTCACAACTGCAGACTCTGGGATCCAATTTCAAGTCCTCCTGCAAAACATCCCAGGTCTTTATTTTTAGTCTGGTGCATCCTGCAACACATACAAAGTTAAAGATAACTTAAAAAAAGAAAAAAAAAGTGACAAGAAGCACTCAGAGAGAACTAATCCTTGTCCTGGTTATCTGTCTCCATCTTTCTGCCGCTGGATGCAAATGAACACCCCTTGCAGCCTTGGTAGATAGCACTGATTTATTTTATTTTGTCAGTCTAAAAGGTATATTGCAGGCCTGGAAATCTGATAAACCTACAAGGCCTGGGTTGCAAATAGTCACAGACTTGCTCCACTGGCCCCAGAGTAAAATTAAGATTTCCCACAGTAGGTTCCAAGGCTGTTGGACTGCTGGGAACTTTCTTCTTTGTTTCTATAAGGGAAATGATAAACGTAAATTAGCATGCTTGGAGGCTACTCTCTGAATATAACCTTGCCCCAAGTAAGCAGGTTACTTTCGCATATTTTTATTAACTGGCAGTGCACTACAGTCTGGCTGCCTTTTCCAGATTACTTGGATTCTGTTTTTTTTCTTCAGGTTTTATTATGATGACAGGAGTGCTCTGTAAACATTATTTTATATTTTTTAATACCATGGGGAGTTGGGGAGTTGTTTCTGTGCTGTAAAACCAAAGTGTTTTACTTTTGCCTCAAACAGAAGGATCTTTTGCCCCTCTCCCACCTGGGTTGTTTAGTTTGTGGTGTGGGTGAACAGAACCAACACAAACCTGCATTGTTGCTGGAACTATTTCAGCTAGTAAAGGTTTTGGCTGAAAAGTCATGTTCACAATGTATAACTGCAAAAATTCTGTGCAGAAGTTCTGTGTATGACCCATGTGTAAAATCTGATACCCCTTTTCTGTGCTGTTTTCTGCTCTATCTCAAAGGCACTGAATAAATTCACATGAAACCTTTGCACTTTGAGTGTGATACTACAATTCCATAAGATATATTTGTAGGATAGCTTGGATCCTAGATGCCTCTACATATCTTCAGTCAACTGTTATTGTGAGCCAAAGGGAATTTTATTTTTTATCCCTCTGAGCACAACTGCTAATTCTTTTGAAATATATTTGTCAGAGTTGTGGCTGTCACAGACCAGAGCAGCAAGATGTGTACTGAATGAAAGCTTCTGCACTGGCTTCAAGTGTCTTTTTTTTTTTTTCCTTCTCTAGTGAAGTTGCCAAGTATTGTCTGCCATGTGATACTTCTCTGAGTAATCCACCATGTGTTTTTCCTTGCCAAACACAGGAATTAGTGAAGACGGTGCTTGCAGGAGGCTGCTTACACAGGGCCGTGCCCAGTGCAGATACATGACCCACCTCTGGGGAGCCAGCACGTGTACTGGGAGTCTCTCCCCAACACTGCCTGGATAGGGTGGCACCTGGATAGGGTGGCATGGGACATGGCTATCCTGTTTCAGCATCCGCAAAATAAATATTGTAAATATTACTTAAGTATCCTGTAAATACACTTGCATTGCAGGGCTTGGTTACAGGCTGGCATACCCTTACCTGTGTGCAAACACGATTCCAGTTTGTAACTCAGGCTGCCTGGGAGTGTGTATTGTCACAGCTGGAGCCTGGCTGAGCTGTTCCCAGCTAACCTGGGAAAGGAATATTTGAATTACAGACAGGAGTTCAGCCGGGCGTTGGGTCCCCTGCCAGACTGGGCACCCCCGGTACGGCTGGCTTGCTTTGTACAACTGGGGATTTCAAAGCAACTCAAAGGATTTGGGTGTCAAAAGGGATGTCAGGAAGCCTGTGCTTGCCAGCTAAACCAGAGTGTGTCAGAAAGTGCCTCTGAGCAATCGCTGCCTCCCCAGTGGGACTGCGGGAGGTGCTGGGGAAGCCACAACAGCACCAGCTCCCCCCTTCCCTCTGCCAAGCTGGCATTGCCCTTCCCTCGGCGTCACTTCTGTTGCCTTGTGCTGAAACAAGGCAGGAATCATCACTTGATTGATGAAACCTGAGAAGCAGGCAGCTCCCTCAGCTGGAAGAGGTGGGCAGTGAAGGCAGGGAGGTCTTGGGGCATCAGCTGGAGGAGGCTTCTGGCAACTCCAGAGCTGCTGGGCAGGAGCACAGCTGTCTCTGGCCTCTGCAACATTCTTCTCAAGACCAGTTTGGGTTCTAAGAGCAATCTGTTGTCTCCAGCAATCTGTCTTCACCTCCCACACAATTCAAAGTGATGCTCAACCCTGGGCTACCACAATCACAAAATCACAGAAAGGCTGGAGTGGGAAGGAAGCTGTGGAGATCATAGAAGGGCTTGGGTTGGAAGGGATCTTAAAGATCATCTAGTCCAACCCCCCAGCTAAAGCAGATTCACCTGGAGCAGGTTGCACTGGAATATCTGGAGATATTCAAAACCTCCAGCGGGTTTTTGGAATGTCCAGAGAAGATTTCACAACCTCTCTGGGCATCCTGTTCCAGTACACTGCTACCCTAAGAATAAAGGAATTTCTTCTCATATTCAAATGGACTTCCCTGTGCTTCACTTTGTATCCATTACCCCTTGTCCTGTTGCTGAGCACCACTGGAAAGAGTCTGGCAGGAAAGATTTCTTCAAAGGGAATTTCAGCCACTGCGGAAATACCAAAATGTGGTTTACATTCCATGTTCATGAGTTTGGGGGTTTTTGGGGGGCAACAGTGACATTTCCTCAAAATATGATCTGGTTATTGGTATTTTTTATCTGACAGTCAATATGAGTCTGACACCAAATTTATCCTAATCCTGGATAGAAGATTGGACACATGGACATCAGTCAAAATGACTCTCCAAAAAATAGCAGTAAGTCCTCTTTAATGTTAATTTCTTTTAATTTACTAAATCACCATGCCCATTACATATCTCTCTCATAAAACACTGGGAACCAGGAGCAATGATGCTTCTGTTTTCTCTCTAGGTAGTATTTTGTTTTATGGCCCTGTAATTAATTTGAGTGCATAAATGAGCTGTTTGGGTATTAATTTTCCTGTTTGATTCATCTACTTAGTTTTGTACTTTTTCATAGTGGTTCAAATGTGTTTTGTGCCACATTCTATGCTTTTGATGGGTGGAAACTTTGGCTTCCTATACTTTCTTTTTAGACGCTGGTTATTTGTGAGACTGTACCTAACTGTTAGTGACTGAAAGTTTTAGGTTCCTTAAACAGGCTTCACAAGCATTTGTATGTGGACATGCATGGAAAAATCTATTGTAAAAGTGTTTGTATTCATTCATGTGTTTAAATAATCTAGTACACATGTTTATGTGCTGCACACCATCAGCACATATCTTGCCTGAACATATCTCAAAAGCATGGTTTTTGCAACTCAGCAATGTGTTGTGTCTTCTGGAATCAGAGCATGGATTTATAGTAGTGCCTGGAGGTATTGAAAAGTCACGTTAATAGATGCATGGATCTATTAGCATGGATAGGTAGAGCTAATTGATAAATCCTTTCCCAACCAGAACATGCCATGTGGATAAATCAATGAAAATAATCTGGGTGTGTTATTATTGCCTTTGTTTCTGCTTGCATCATTGAACAGTTAAAGGCATTGATCCACCTGACAGAGAGTGAAGTAAATGGAATGTTCTGAGGAAGGAAACGCTTACCTGTTTCTGGTCAGATTGGATAAAGTTAGATTTTACAGTATTTCAGATGGTTAATACTAGTACAGCAGAACTTAGTGTTAAAAATATCTGGCTTTTTGATGGCATTTTGCTGGTTAGCATCTCGGAGGAGGAATAAGAGGGCTCCCTTTTTGCAGTGTGCATAAGACACCATTGACAAGATTTTAGGTTCTGACTTTTCTAAATGTTACAAACTGAATTTCCAAGTGTGGTTTCCATACCATTAGAGAAGAAGCAGCATTTAAAAAGTGGTTCTTTAAAGTGATCATCAAAATTCAGTTCTGCTGCCAGTGTTTGAACAGGTGCTGGTTCCAAGAGCACCCTTTAAGGATGACGTGGTTGCTTTGCATAATTTGGAAGTTTCAAATGTGAAAAAATTCTGCCCTAATTTGTAGCTTCTAGAGAAGTGTAATTCATTTTGTGTTTAATAAGTAAATTTAATTATTGTGTGACCTTTAAGCATACACCCTGTTTGTGTAGCTATATGTTCTGTGTCCATGTGGAGAAGTGACTTTGCCCACATTATTGGGGCTGTCCATGTAAATGGTGGGGAGGTGATCTGTGACAAGAGGGATGAGAAGCAGGAAACCTGTGTCCACTAAATCTTAAGACTTGGGAATCTTGTCTTAAAAATAGGGTCTGGCCCTAAAGAGCTGTCTCTGTGTCCAGGAGGTATCTCAACTTGCCTTTGTGCAGCTAAAACAAAAAAATTAAATCTTCAGTTCTTTCCAATCATAAGCCATAAGCCATGCTGCAATTAGAGAAATCTTTTTTTCTGATCTTTGTGTAATTTTGGAATAAAGGAGTGCAAAGGAGCTGAATTTGAAATACAGAATGTGTCCTATTTTTTGAGCATATGTATATGCGATTTCAGCTCTGCGGTTGTGCATCTGATCCAGAAAAATTTTTTATATCAGACTGTACAGATTTTTTGCATTAACTCTTTGTGTATGTCTCTAATTGCATGGGCAAACTAGGCTCATGCTGGTACTCCTGGCTTTGGGAAGTGATGCCCTACTGCTGGGTCAAGCCTCAGGTTTTGGCTGTAGCATCTTTCCTTAGTTTCCCCCTAAAATACTAAACGGCTTGAAAATGTACCTTGGAGATAATGGCAAGGGGGGAAGGGAAGGGAAGGATGAAATCTCTAAGCTGAAAGCCCAATCCTCGAAGGAAAGAGCCGGCCCCGTCTGCAGGATGATTTTTTGCATTCCACCTTAAAAGCAAACCCGGCGCTGGGGAGGAGAGCGGGGCTGCCAGCCGAGTGCCGGCAGGGTTTGCCTGCCTGCCTGTACAGCTGCCTGCCCGCCCCCCTGGCAGCGGGGCGAGCTCGGGCAGCACCGCGGCTCCCATCCCTTCCCCATCCCGATCATCCCCGTCCCATCCGCTGCCGGCGGCGGGGGCGATGGCGGAGGCGGGCCCGCGGCGGGGCGGGCGGCGGGCCGGCCGGGATGCGGTAAGGCTCCGGGCCCGGCGTGCTGCAGCGCCCAAGGACGGGGGGGGCCGCACCGCGGTGACCAGGGACCTTTTTGGACTGGGGGGAGGATGGAGGGAGCGGGAATATTGACCAGAGCGGCTAGAATCCAGCAGCGCGGCGTGAATTTTAGTAGCATCCTCCGTGCGGGAGCAGCCGGGCGCTGGGTACCGCTGCCCCGCAGTGCTTCTGCCGGCGCCCTCCAACCGCGGGGAAAGGCTCTATCATAGCTCCTGCAGGAAGGGAAAACCTCTGGCAGGGAGGGGCCCTGGGTAGGGTCTGTGCCCCAGCGGTGCTGACAGCATCTTCGGGGGGTTAATTATGCAGCCGGCTGACATAAAGGCAGCAGACCGCTTGGGATTTTCGTTCTGGCTCTGGGGGAAGTTGAAGGCTCACATCAGCAGTACTTGGCATTTTGTTGCATGACATGCTTTTCCTTTAAGGGACAGCAGAAAGTCATTAACTTCAGCACCTGTATGGGGACCACTGGCCTTAGACTCTGGTGCTCAGAAGCAAACTTACTGGCAGATATTACTTTTTCTTGATGTTTATTGATTACCAACCTCAGGGATGTCCCAGTGAACTGCAGGGAAGAATATTTTCTGAAAACTGAATTCCTAAAACTGGGGGAAAAAAATCTTAAAGTGTCAGGAGGAGATATTCACAAAGGAGGAAATAACTGTGATGCTTTCAGTGCATGTTCTTTCTTGTGCTTTATTAGCCCAGTTTGTCCATATTGATTAAATCAGGTGCTTATAGTTAAGTGTGCATTTAAAAAAGTTGCTGAACTGAGGCCTTAAGGTACACATATCTGTGACCTTATAAGGGGAAGGATGTTGTGAGCATGGGCTTTGGTCAGTGAGATAGTTAACAGGAGTGAAATTTTGCCAACTGCCTGATTTAGTGGAATTGCACCGGTAGTTTCCTGCCTTTCCTGATATGCTGCAGAGGAGTAGCAGAGGGCAAAGGCTTCAGAGGGTTCTTTAGGTGTTTTGTTACATAAGCCCAAGTTTATTAAATGCACACAGTTCTTTGCAGCACTATAAATTATAAGATAAAGCATAAGGCAAGTTTAAGGACCCTTTTGTCTTTGCTTTCTTAAATATATTGTGGAAAAGGGTTTTTTGCAGCAGTGCCTTCAGTAGCATTAGAGTTCAGTTTGCAGGAAACTTATCTACACTTCAGCTCTGAGTAAAACTGGAATTGTAGCAATGACTAAAAAAAAATACAGTCCCTTCAGCAATGCTATATCTGAGGGATCATTGGTCTATGTGATTTTTCCTAACATTTCATCCTTTCCCTTAAGTGTCTAGGAGGGCACAGGGCATGGTTTGATTGGTATCTGTCTTTCTGGAAGCTTGTTTTTTGGCTTGTTCATTTTTTTCCATGCTTGAAATGCATTAGGTATCATTTGCAAAGCTGTGTTTCTTGTTTTGTAGCTACTTGTAAGTGCTGACCTTGATCCTGTATATATAAGATTAGCTGAAAAATCCCCAAATGCTTCCTAAACTGAACAGAAATCAAATCACCTGTCCTGGAAACCCAGGTGGAATGTGTTGGCATCCTGCATTTGTGAAACCAGAGGGGTCCAAGGGCATCTTTTCTCTCAGACAGGCGTTTCACACCTTTTCACTGTTGCAGTATAGTTTTGGCAGGCAGTTCTGCTTTCAACCTGATTGCTGGTCCATATTCCTGGAGCTGTAGGTTTCCTGTTCAAGGGCTCATAGCCTGCAGGCTCCCATGGGGGTGTATGGCTTGGAGACCTGGGCCCTCTCTCCGGGGAATTTGCTGAGCACCCAAAGGGTGCAGGATAAAAAGGACTGGAAGGAGTAGGAGATGGCAAAGCTTGAAGAGCTGAACAGGGAATTAAGGGAGATAATGAGGTAAGACCAAGGGAAGAGGAATTTCTGACTTGTTCTTCTCAAAGATATTCCTAATGCATTTTTCTCAGAAGGGGATCAAGGTAGGAGCCTAAAGTTCATAGATCTGAACAGGTAGTTGTGTTTCTGAACTGGAAACAGCAACTTTCCCAAAGCTCTGAGGAACTTCAAGATCGGATTCACATGCAGTGAACTGACAATCATGCAGAAGGACCTCAAATTGTGGCCTCTGAGATCCTCTAAAGCATTGTAAGGCCATTGTCCTCACAAGGTTTTAGTTCAAGATAGTTTGAGCTGTTAACAGCAGGAGTGCAGGGCCCATCTTGGAGGAACAGCATCCTACCCTTTGAGGTCTGCAGCTCGTTGTGGCTCCTTGGTGAGATCTTTGAAACCTTGTTGGGGGATGCTACAGTTGTCCTGTCTGCAGAGAAATACCCACTGGGAAATGATGAGGATGCAGTATGAGGTAAAGAGGGACATAAGGGTGGGCATGAGGGAATAACACGTGGTGAACTCACAGCTCTGGAGGGACAGGCACAACAAGGCCATAAATACAGACTGACAGGTCTCTCCATGGGATGTCCTAGTGCTGTGGGGTGTGCCAGGGCATGACAGTGTCAAGGGCTAGCCAGGTCAGCCAACAGGCCTGGAAAGAGCAATAGGAGCATTTAATGGCTCCAATGGAGAGCCAGCACAGTGAGGTGGGAAAGGCAGCCAGCTTCTCTGGGACACGGTGGAGGATGAGTGCTGAGCTTACCAGAGACTGTTCAGTGAAATATTAGACATTTTGAATGACCTCAGAATTTAAAGCATTGTCTACAAACCTGTGCCAGTTCTGGTGGTGCTTTCCTCAGTGAAGGGTGCTGCATCCCAGGCAGAGATTCTTCTCAAAGAGCAACCACTCCAGCTCCTCTGAGATACCCAGTAGTCTGTGGATGATTTTCTTTCTAGAAATATGGGAGGATCAAGATAAAAATCCTGAGCTGCATCTACTAGCTGTGCTGTTGGAGGGCCTGCCTGGGGTTATCTTGCAGGAGAGATGAGCTTCCTTGTAGAGCTAATTAAACAGGCATTGAAGCAGGGAGCTGAACCTGCCTCTCCTGCAGGTTCTTGCCCACACTTTCTTGGGCAAGCTCTGTCTCAGAGCTGTGAGGCTCTGGTGACTCCATAGCCACTTTCAGACCTTTGGTCTACAGGTGTCACAGGGATGGAAGTTGGTTCCTTGAGTCTGCCATGGCTGTAGCCATGCCTGTGTGCCCGGGGACAGCAGACTTTTTGGAGATGTGTTCCCCAGATGCTATGTAGCAGGAGCACAGGACCCAGGGCCTGGAGCCAGCACAAATGTCTTTGTTATTTAATGGTTTGCTGTTGTTTCTAGTGCCAAATCCTTGTCCCTGGCACCATTCTTGTTGACTTCCAAAGGGTATGAATTTGGCGTTTCATTCACATTCTTTTTTTTTTTTTTCATGCTCCTACTTAAAATAACAGCAGATCAATATATTGAATTTGTGTGGCTTATATGATCCTAAAAGTCACTGTCCATTTCTAAGTGGAGTTGTGGGAGGTAGAAGCCACAACCTGAGCCTTCCTACCAAAGAAAACTTAGCAAATGAGTGACACTGCAGTTCATAGATGTCAGATCTCACCTGTAATTCGTGGCTGTTTTGAACAACACTAATGCATGTTTATGGGAGTGATCTTTGTTTTGGAGGCACAGATTAAGTGCCCTGCAGTGCAAAATACCTAAACACGTTCATTATTCTCACCCTTGGTATAGATACTATTATGGTGTTTCACAGAGGAGTGTTTTAAGGAGGTGTTTGAGAAGGAATATACGGAGAAATGTAACCTGGCCTGGCAGGATCCCAGAGTAAATCATATGCCTTAATTAACTCAAATCTTTGCCTCATATGCTTATCCATAATTTAATGATGTGACTCCTACTTTCTTAAAAATTCTTTTTCATTCTCAAGCACCCTTTCCGCAGATCTATTTGAAAATGCACCTGCCAACCATATGCTTGAAAAAAGGCTCAAGCAGCGTGGACAGGAAATTCCAAATTCTTGCCACAAATTAAATGTTGCCTGGTAATTACCAAGGACAAGACGAGTGTGCTTAATGCAGTTATGGGATGATTAGCAAGTTTGGCAATAAATTTTGCTTCCTCAATCTGTCATTCCTCTCGATGTTCCAGCCTGCTGTTCCCTGCTAAGTTGTAATTTCACTCTCCAAGTTATAATGATGAACAGTGTATATATTATTAAAGTTTATAATAAGTGTCTCTCCAAGGTGCCTGACTGAACTTCTGCCTGCTCCAAAGGGAAGTGGGGCTGGACAACCCTCCTGCAGTTAGGCCTTGTATCTCTAAACTGGTGTCTCCCTCCTGTTTCTAAAATAGGGAAAAGCTATCAGGAGCAATAAAAAACCCAAACAACAACAAAACAAACAAACAAAAAAAACCCAATAAAAAACCCAAAGCAAACAAACAAAAAACAAAAACCAACTAAACAAAACCCACTAAAATAGTAAAAATCCCCTCTTTTTGGTGCATTTGAAAGCTGTTGTTGAACCTGCAAGATCCCCAAGGTGAATGTCATCTCTGTTTCCTTACAGGCATCTTTCCCAGGGAACCTGCACTTAGTGATGGTTCTTCGTCCCACAGGGTTTTTCCAGCGCACCTTCACTGACATTGGATTTCGGTTCAGTCAGGAGGATTTCCTACTCAAGTTACCGGTACGAGTGTGCAGAGTTGTTTGTGCCTGTCCAGCTCAGGTCAGGGGCTGGCAGTGTCCCACTCTGCTGGTGTCTCAGCATAAGAAGGACGTGGACCTGCTGGAGTGAGTCCAGAGGAGGCCACAGAGGGGCTTGGAGGGCTGGATTATCTGCAGTATGGAGACAGTCTGAGGGAGTTGGGGTTATTCAGCCTGGAGGAGAGAAGGCTCTGGGGAGGCCTTAGAGCCCCTTTCCAGTGCCTAAAGTGACTCCAAGGGAGCTGGAAGGGGACTTTGTACAAGCACCATGGAGTGATGGGATAGGCTTCAAACTGAAAGAAGGGGAGATGTAGATTAGGTATTAAGAAGAAATTCTTACCTGTGAGGGTAATGAGGCACTGGCACAGATTGCCCAGAGAAACTGTGGATGCCCCATCCATGGAATTGTTCAAGGCCAGGCTGTGAGCAACCTGGTCTGGTGGAAGGTGTCCATGGCAGGGAGTTGGAACAATGTGGTCTTAAGGTTCCTTCCAAACCAAACCATTCAGTAATTCTGTGTGAAGAGTAACCACAGTGACTCTGCCAGAAGTGCCCTATTTCCACCAAATCACTCTCCATCAGATCTCTCCTGGAGCATTTTCCAGCTCCCCTGAGCACAGTTTTCTCTCCACAGAGCATGCCCATGCTAGTGGGTGATGGGTTTCTCAGCTTGTCCTCATCCCCCATATGGGCTGCATGGGGAGGATAAATCCACACTCAGGAATTTGCTTAACATCTGTAAAGTCAAAAGACATGTCTACTCAAGCTTTTGCTATGAATTCCACCCATTTTCATTTAAGTGTAGACTCTATACCAACATTATGTTGGTATTTGTTTCTAAAATAGCAACTAAAATGGTTTTGTATTCTCAAGTCAAAATTTCCAGACTTCTCAAGTCACCTTGGTTATAGGATATAATGAGAATAATTAAGAGAAGAAAAGTAAATTTATAGAATCTAAGGTTGATGCAGTTACAAACAGAGAAAAGAAATCAATGTTTTCCTTTAGGAAATAGTATGATTTTCACAAAATTTACATTTCTCTCTCTAAAATGTCATTTGCACATGTTTGTAAATTCCTGCCATATCCCATTGCAGATCTAGACACACAAAAACTCATGAGTATATATTTATGTGAAATTGGTCAATGCTTCATAACTTATTAAAATGTATGGGGGTTTTTGCAGTTTTCTGGTCATCCCTTGCCTAAACCTGCATCACTTTTGCTTTCAGCTCTGATCTGCAGTCAGATACTGCAGCATCTCACTGTGCTTTGCCTTTGAGGAAGAAAGCACCTGGGAGATCAGGGCTGGCTGACAGAAGTGGTCAAATACACCAAATAAAAGCCGTGTTGAGCCATAAACATAAGAAAAAAGCCATTCTCTAGAACAATATTTAGAGCAAACCCAATTTTTAGATGCATGAAAGATCAGTAGGCTTAGTCTCTGTGGCCTGGGTAGAAGCAATGATCCCCCAGCTAACGGAGTTGCCTTGTCTGTAGGTTGTTATGCTGAGCTCGGTGAGTGACCTGCTGACCTACATTGACGAGCAGCAATTGACCCCGGAGTTTGGGGGCACCCTGGAGTACTGCCACAGCGAGTGGGTCATCTTCAGGACTGTACGTACTGGGGCTGGGCACCGAGCTCTTGGTGTTTGGGAGTGACTGAGGAAGGTGTTCAGTAAGGCAGTGAGCAGTGGGTATTTGAGAGAAACCCCTGAAACCAGCTGTAAGTGCTGGATGAGATGTGCAAGGGAGCCAAGTGGCACTGAGAGCTTGCTGGGTTTACAAGGGAAATGGATGATTAAGTCCCTCAGGCTCCTTTTGAAACTGCTCCCGGAAGACCTGTCTTTATAAATCTTTATTAAAATTCTCTTAATGGGAGATACAAAAATTAGGCTTTTTCTTTTTTCATAATGGTTGCTTCATGTGATTAATATCAGAACTGTGTTTGGGAACCAGGACAATGAGACTGCATTCTTCGTACTGCCCAAATGCAGAGGATTCAGAAAATTGCCTTTTATTTTTTGTTTCCTTTCCTTGCAAGAATTTTCCTTTAATATTGCCAGGAATCAGGCATTTAATTCCTTGAGCTGTGCCTTGCCATACGTTTCTATGCTTTCTGCACACTCTTGTTTTTCCCTGGGATGTTGCTTCCCAGATGAATGGCAAGTTGGATACCCAGTTACCTTCCCAACAAACTAAAGCATTAATGGAAAATGTACCAGACATCCCAGTTCCTCTTTTCCTGCAACATTATCCTCACCAGCAGGTGTGGAGCTGAGTTTGAAGACAAAAGCACAAGACTGTAGCTGGAATAACTCAAGCTATTGTTTGTGCCATTAACTTTTTGACAGT
The DNA here is from genome assembly GCF_003031625.1 of Empidonax traillii. Taxonomy (NCBI): domain Eukaryota; kingdom Metazoa; phylum Chordata; class Aves; order Passeriformes; family Tyrannidae; genus Empidonax; species Empidonax traillii. Next base: position 647,779 of record NW_020955480.1, read on the forward strand.
TTGCACTAATGCACTGCCAAATTAATGATTTTTGAAGATTTTTTTGCTCTTGGTTTTTTCTTTTTTGAGATGTGTTTAAGTGATAATGGCACGACTCTCACAGTTGGGGACAAAAGTGACAAAATGAATGACATGTTAATATAAGGAAAACATGATAATATAAGAAAAACACAGTTTCTACATCATAGCTGCCTACTGTAGATGTGCCATCTGAAAAACTTCTCTCAAAATTCCCTCGTAGTGTGGTCATGAAACATTTCCTAAAATTTCCACGGAAAATTAATGCTTTTACAAGAAATATATAACTGCAATCAGTTACATTTGAGTTTATTTTCCAACCTAAATGGTTCCATGATTCTATGATTACCCTGTTCTCAAAACTGGAGCTGGAGCACCAAGCTGGGTGTGAGACCACCCACCTTGTCCAGTGGTGTGGGAGCCATCTGGTGTACAGAGCTCCCACTGGCTTGCTGGGATGTGCTGGGGAGCTACCAACAGCACTTATTTCCATCCCACTGTCTCCAGTTTGTCTCTGGCACCCTGCTTGGCTCCATCCCTTGTCCTCTTGGTGAATCTGCAGATGAGGTGGTCGTGGTGTCAGACTGCCTGTAACCCACCATTTGGGCTTGCAGAAAAGGAAGCATCCATCACCAAGAAGCCAAATACAGCTCCAAAACCCCACTGCCTTGTGGCGGTTCCTTGTGTGAGTTAATCAGAGGAGAAGGATAACAGAAGAGGAATTACAGGAATATGTGAGATGGATCTTGGGGTGGCTTCTGCTGTAGGTCTCCAATATGCAGTAGGAACAATCTCAGGGTATACAAGAACAGCAGAAAGCAAAGCATGAAGCATCTCTGCCCCATGCAATCCTATTGAGGATTCTGTCTGCACTACAAGCCACCTGGCCAAGCGTGGGATGTCCACTCTGTCTGCCATGGACATCCCACCCACCTCTTTCTGAGCAAGTTGTTGGGCTCCCTTGCACATCTCAGCCTCAGCTCTTCACATGCTCTTAATGAGCTGTAGGAATACCCCAAATCCCAGGCTGATTGCAATTATCGTCTCCCACCAGGCCATAGAGAGTTTTGCACTAACTGTGAAGGAAATTGCACAGATGTTACAGTCCTTTGGCATGGAGCTGGCAGAGACCGAGCTGCCGGACGACATGTATTCCATCGAGCGCATCCTGGCCCTGCGCACGGAGAAGTACTACCAGCTCAAGGTGTGTCTCACCAGCAGCTCCACTGTTTGCACAGCAAGATGGGATTTCTGGTGTTTGCCTGTTTGTTTTGCCTGCTTGTTTTGTGCACTCCTCCTTCCCTCCCATGCATGTGTATGTGTTGACAGACAAAACGGAACACAGCATGACTG
>NW_020955480.1:649170-654201 GCF_003031625.1 Empidonax traillii
TTTTTTTTACTGCTCCTACTTAAAATAACAGCAGATCAATATATTGAATCTGTGTGGCTTATATGATCCTAAAAGTCACTGTCCATTTCTAAGTGGAGTTGTGGGAGGTAGAAGCCACAACCTGAGCCTTCCTACCAAAGAAAACTTAGCAAAAGAGTGACACTGCAGTTCATAGATGTCAGATCTCACCTGTAATTCGTGGCTGTTTTGAACAACACTAATGCATGTTTATGGGAGTGATCTTTGTTTTGGAGGCACAGATTAAGTGCCCTGCAGTGCAAAATATGTAAACACGTTCATTATTCTCACCCTTGGTATAGATACTATTATGGTGTTTCACAGAGGAGTGTTTTAAGGAGGTGTTTAAGAAGGAATATACGGAGAAATGTAACCTGGCCTGGCAGGATCCCAGAGTAAATCATATGCCTTAATTAACTCAAATCTTTGCCTCATATGCTTATCCATAATTTAATGATGTGACTCCTACTTTCTTAAAAATTCTTTTTCATTCTCAAGCACCCTTTCCACTGATCTATTTGAAAATGCACCTGCCAACCATATGCTTGAAAAAAGGCTCCAGCAGCGTAGACAGGAAATTCCAAATTCTTGCCACAAATTAAATGTTGCCTGGTAATTACCAAGGACAAGACGAGTGTGCTTAATGCAGTTATGGGATGATTAGCAAGTTTGGCAATAAATTTTGCTTCCTCAATCTGTCATTCCTCTCGATGTTCCAGCCTGCTGTTCCCTGCTAAGTTGTAATTTCATTCTCCAAGTTATAATGATGAACAGTGTATATATTATTAAAGTTTATAATAAGTGTCTCTCCAAGGTGCATGGCTGAACTTCTGCCTGCTCCAAAGGGAAGTGGGGCTGGACAACCCTCCTGCAGTTAGGCCTTGTATCTCTAAACTGCTTACTGTGTCTCCCTCCTGTTTCTAAAATAGGGAAAAGCTATCAGGAGCAATAAAAAACCCAAACAACAACAAAACAAACAAACAAACAAAAACCCAACAAAAAACCCAAAGCAAACAAACAAAAAACAAAAACCAACCAACCAAAACCCACTAAAATAGTAAAAATCCCCTCTTTTTGGTGCATTTGAAAGCTGTTGTTGAACCTGCAAGATCCCCAAGGTGAATGTCATCTCTGTTTCCTTACAGGCGTCTTTCCCAGGGAACCTGCACTTAGTGATGGTTCTTCGTCCCACGGGGTTTTTCCAGCGCACCTTCACTGACATTGGATTTCGGTTCAGTCAGGAGGATTTCCTACTCAAGTTACCGGTACGAGTGTGCAGAGTTGTTTGTGCCTGTCCAGCTCAGGTCAGGGGCTGGCAGTGTCCCACTCTGCTGGTGTCCCAGCATAAGAAGGACGTGGACCTGCTGGAGTGAGTCCAGAGGAGGCCACAAAGGGGCTCGGAGGGCTGGATTATCTGCACTATGGAGACAGTCTGAGGGAGTTGGGGTTATTCAGCCTGGAGGAGAGAAGGCTCTGGGAAGGCCTTAGAGCCCCTTTCCAGCGCCTAAAGTAACTCCAAGGGAGCTGGAAGGGGACTTTGTGCAAGCACCATGGAGTAATGGGACAGGCTTCAAACTGAAAGAAGGGGAGATGTAGATTAGGTATTAAGAAGAAATTCTTACCTGTGAGGGTAGTGAGGCACTGGCACAGATTGCCCAGAGAAACTGTGGATGCCCCATCCATGGAATTGTTCAAGGCCAGGCTGTGAGCAACCTGGTCTGGTGGAAGGTGTCCATGGCAGGGAGTTGGAACAATGTGGTCTTAAGGTTCCTTCCAAACCAAACCATTCAGTAATTCTGTGTGAAGAGTAACCACAGTGACTCTGCCAGAAGTGCCCTATTTCCACCAAATCACTCTCCATCAGATCTCTCCTGTAGCATTTTCCAGCTCCCCTGAGCATAGTTTTCTCTCCACAGAGCATGCCCATGCTAGTGGGTGATGGGTTTCTCAGCTTGTCCTTGTCCCCCATATGGGCTGCATGCTTTTGGGGAGGATAAATCCACACTCAGGAATTTGCTTAACATCTATAAAGTCAAAAGACATGTCTATTCAAGCTTTTACTATGAATTCCACCCATTTTCACCTAAGTGTAGACTCCATACCAACATTATGTTGGTATTTGTTTCTAAAATAGCAACTAAAATGGTTTTGTATTCTCAAGTCAAAATTTCCAGACTTCTCAAGTCACCTTGGTTATAGGATATAATGAGAATAATTAAGAGAGGAAAAGTAAATTTATAGAATCTAAGGTTGATGCAGTTACAAACAGAGAAAAGAAATCAATGTTTTCCTTTAGGAAATAGTATGATTTTCACAAAATTTACATTTCTCTCTCTAAAATGTCATTTGAACATGTTTGTAAATTCCTGCCATATCCCATTGCAGATCTAGACACACAAAAACTCATGAGTATATATTTATGTGAAATTGGTCAATGCTTCATAACTTATTAAAATGTATGGGGGTTTTTGCAGTTTTCTGGTCATCCCTTGCCTAAACCTGCATCCCTTTTGCTTTGACTCTGATCTGCAGTCAGATACTGCAGCATCTCACTGTGCTTTGCCTTTGAGGAGGAAAGCACCTGGGAGATCAGGGCTGGCTGACAGAAGTGGTCAAATACACCAAATAAAAGCCGTGTTGAGCCATAAACATAAGAAGAAAGCCATTCTCTAGAACAATATTTAGAGCAAACCCAATTTTTAGATGCATGAAAGATCAGTAGGCTTAGTCTCTGTGGCCTGGGTAGAAGCAATGATCCCCCAGCTAACAGAGTTGCCTTGTCTGTAGGTTGTTATGCTGAGCTCGGTGAGCGACCTGCTGACCTACATTGACGAGCAGCAATTGACCCCGGAGTTTGGGGGCACCCTGGAGTACTGCCACAGCGAGTGGGTCATCTTCAGGACTGTACGTACTGGGGCTGGGCACCGGGCTCTTGGTGTTTGGGAGTGACTGAGGAAGGTGTTCAGTAAGGCAGTGAGCAGTGGGTATTTGAGAGAAACCCCTGAAACCAGCTGTAAGTGCTGGATGAGATGTGCAAGGGAGCCAAGTGGCACTGAGAGCTTGCTGGGTTTACAAGGGGAACGGATGATTAAGTCCCTCAGGCTCCTTTTGAAACTGTTCCCGGAAGACCTGTCTTTATAAATCTTTATTAAAATTCTCTTAATGGGAGATACAAAAATTAGGCTTTTTCTTTTTTCATAATGGTTGCTTCATGTGATTAATATCAGGACTGTGTTTGGGAACCAGGACAATGAGACTGCATTCTTCATACTGACCAAATGCAGAGGATTCAGAAAATTGCCTTTTATTTTTTGTTTCCTTTCCTTGCAAGATTTTTCCTTTAATATTGCCAGGAATCAGGCATTTAATTCCTTGAGCTGTGCCTTGCCATATGTTTCTATGCTTTCTGCACACTCTTGTTTTTCCCTGGGATGTTGCTTCCCAGATGAATGGCAAGTTGGATACCCAGTTACCTTCCCAACAAACTAAAGCATTAATGGAAAATGTACCAGACATCCCAGTTCCTCTTTTCCTGCAACATTATCCTCACCACCAGGTGTGGAGCTGAGTATGAAGACAAAAGCACAAGACTGTAGCTGGAATAACTCAAGCTATTGTTTGTGCCATTAACTTTTTGACAGTTTACACTAATGCACTGCCAAATTAATGATTTTTGAAGATTTTTTTGCTCTTGGTTTTTTCTTTTTTGAGATGTGTTTAAGTGATAATGGCATGACTCTCACAGCTGGGGACAAAAGCGACAAAATGAATGACATGTTAATATAAGGAAAACATGATAATATAAGAAAAACACAATTTCTACATCATAGCTGCCTACTGTAGATGTGCCATCTGAAAAACTTCTCTCAAAATTCCCTTGTAGTGTGGTCACGAAACATTTCCTAAAATTTCCATGGAAAATTAATGCTTTTACAAGAAATATATAACTGCAATCAGTTACATTTGAGTTTATTTTCCAACCTAAATGGTTCCATGATTCTATGATTACCCTGTTCTCAAAACTGGAGCTGGAGCACCAAGCTGGGTGTGAGACCACCCACCTTGTCCAGTGGTGTGGGAGCCATCTGGTGTACAGAGCTCCCACTGGCTTGCTGGGATGTGCTGGGGAGCTACCAACAGCACTTATTTCCATCCCACTGTCTCCAGTTTGTCTCTGGCACCCTGCTTGGCTCCATCCCTTGTCCTCTTGGTGAATCTGCAGATGAGGTGGTCGTGCTGCCAGACTGCCTGTAACCCACCATTTGGGCTTGCAGAAACGGAAGCATCCATCACCAAGAAGCCAAATACAGCTCCAAAACCCCACTGCCTTGTGGTGGTTCCTTGTGTGAGTTAATCAGAAGAGAAGGATAACAGAAGAGGAATTACAGGAATATGTGAGATGGATCTTGGGGTGGCTTCTGCTGTAGGTCTCCAGTATGCGGTAGGAACAATCTCAGGGTATACAAGAACAGCAGAAAGCAAAGCATGAAGCATCTCTGCCCCATGCAATCCTATTGAGGATTCTGTCTGCACTACAAGCCACCTGGCCAAGTGTGGGATGTCCACTCTGTCTGCCACGGACATCCCACCCACCTCTTTCTGAGCAAGTTGTTGGGCTCCCTTGCACATCTCAGCCTCAGCTCTTCACACGCTCTTAATGAGCTGTAGGAATACCCCGAATCCCAGGCTGATTGCAATTATCGTCTCCCACCAGGCCATAGAGAGTTTTGCACTAACTGTGAAGGAAATTGCACAGATGTTACAGTCCTTTGGCATGGAGCTGGCAGAGACCGAGCTGCCGGACGACATGTATTCCATCGAGCACATCCTGGCCCTGCGCACGGAGAAGTACTACCAGCTCAAGGTGTGTCTCACCAGCAGCTCCACTGTTTGCACAGCAAGATGGGATTTCTGGTGTTTGCCTGTTTGTTTTGCCTGCTTGTTTTGTGCACTCCTCCTTCCCTCCCATGCATGTGTATGTGTTGACAGACAAAACGGAACACAGCATGACTG
>NW_020955480.1:655091-755906 GCF_003031625.1 Empidonax traillii
TCCTGGCCCTGCGCACGGAGAAGTACTACCAGCTCAAGGTGTGTCTCACCAGCAGCTCCACTGTTTGCACAGCAAGATGGGATTTCTGGTGTTTGCCTGTTTGTTTTGCCTGCTTGTTTTGTGCACTCCTCCTTCCCTCCCATGCATGTGTATGTGTTGACAGACAAAACGGAACACAGCATGACTGTTTCTGTGTGTTACCCATACATTTGCCATCCACTTGAGCAAGTTACCCTGCCAGCATCCAGCAAACTGTCTCAGCTGCTGCCTCCTTGCTGGCTGCAGCAGTTGGTGTCTGTAGCCTGCTCCTCCCGTAGGCTTAGCACGTCTTGCTGCCAAGAGGGTGGTGGGAGGCTTTGTCACCTGCCATGTTCGTGCCCTCAGTTGGGATCCCCTCTGCTTCACCCTTGTGGCTGAAGAAAGTTGCATGCAAAGCTCATCAGCAGGTCTGGAGGGATGGTTTGTCCCCAGGTCCCTCTGCCTGATGCAGCTTCTCTGAGGGGACTTAAGGGAACTGTGCTGGAGAGCATCCAAGGTGAGGATTTTGTGTGAGGGCATGGTACAGACATTCACGATGCAATCCCTGTCTTCATGTGAGCCTTCATCTTTTGCCTAAACCACATTTGTTTCATTAATATTTTAAATTTTTAAACTATTTTTAATTGTTATTAATATTATTATAGAAGTCAGTGGAAGCTTTAATACAACTAGCTGCTGTCTTATCAAGCTGTTGTCTTTGGTGCTCCTGCATCTTTCAGGGAGCAGTATGGGTGTGTCCCCAAACCCTCACTTCAGAAGGGATTCCTGTGTTAATAGTCATTCTGTGTGGCTAAAGAATGAGGTCTTTTGCTTTGTGACAGGTTTTATTTACCCAAGTCAAAGAAGTGTATTTGTTTTCCTTAATAATCATTTTCATTGACCTGACAGCAAGTTCCCAGAAATCTGTCTGTAAGAAATACTGAAAATGACATCCAAAGTGTGCTGTGTGTAGGCATAAATGTATGTGTGCATGTATAGAAAGTATCATTATACATCCTGCCAATGGGCCTTTATTTCTTCTTTGAAAATGAGGAGAGTAGTATAAAACAGCAGCTACATCTATTGCAGTATGACTTACTGAATTAAGTTTCATGCTGAGGACTATGTAGCCAAAGTGCAGGGGGCAAATATCGACTGCATGATGTATTTCTGTGTATAAACCAGCCAGTAATACACACTTGCCCCTGTGGAGAAATAAAACAAGTAATGTGCTTTCATTTGCATATAAAGCACAGCAGCACGCAGTACAAGGCATCTCTTGCTTTTAATTCCTCATCTATTAATTTCAAATATCAAAACCACCCGTTGGCTTTTGACTGAAATGAGGTTCATTGGCTTTTTTCTTATGTTCCTTCTGAGACCGTGAAAGATAAAAGCAGATGAAAAACTGTGCACAGATTGTGGTGACAGCAAGACATGGGATTCTTATCTCTTTCATGACAACCCCAAGATTAGAACAGCTGATTGCTAAATTCAAATAATGAGTTGATCGGAATAATTTATGTAGCAGTGATGCTGAACAGAAGCTGGTTGTAAGCACAATGAAAAAATGACAGAAACTAATTAAACAAAGTAACTAAGAAATTAACCTCTTTGATATGCTGAATGGGAAAAAGTCAAGTTAACACCTGTTTGACAGGCAGGCTACTTTGCCTTATGGATAATGAACAGCTTTGAATCAAAAGAGGAATGTGGGGCTCTGGAGAGTGAGATGTAAGAGGATGAGATAACAGCCGCCTGTGGACTAAAGCGTGCTGAATAATTCCTCTTCCCTTCTGAGTCTCCTGGATATGGTACTATCAAAAGGAGACAGGGTTTTTGCTTTGCAGTCGTCTTCCAGGATGTTTTAGTGATAGGGTTGCAAACCAGCAGTGGACACTGGATGTGGTAGAGGAGAGGCTCCTGCAGCTTTGCCCTGTTCCTGGGCTGCTGCCCTGAAGATGCTGTTACGTTTAGGTTGCCTTGAGCTGTCTGGGGCAGGCAGACATTTAAGCAAATCTGGGTTTTCTGTATCTTCTCCCTAAAGTAATTTTTCTGTTGTTTTTCTTGCAATGGAAACTTGATTATCTCTTAGGATGGGCTCTTACTCCTCTAGTACCTGGCTGTCCAATGGGGCTATACATAAGTCTCTCCTTCAGGGCCTCTTGCAACTCTGTTATTCATCTACATGCATTTTTTCCCTCTTTCTCATTTCTGTGTTTGGCCTCTTTTTCCTGAAAATAACTGACTAAACACACCTGTTTGCTTTGGGGCTGAGCCTAGCCCAGCCCAAAGCACCTCAGCTGATGATAATGAACACACCAAGGGTTTAAATTTTCTACTAGTGGATGTTGCATTGGAAGCGTTGATTTTGTATGTAGAGGCTGTAGTAAGTGATAATGCCATGTGGTCTCAGTCCCAGCTTTGTCCCACAGTGGGGTGCTCTTTCTACAACCTGCTGTCATGACCTCGATGGAGGAGCACAGCCTACTTGCTTGAAGACTTGAACTTGTGGATAGATGTGTCATACAACTCCCACCTGCCCATCAGGAGAGAGCCATGAGAGTGCTGTCCTCCTGCAGGAGGACAAATCATTTTGGTGCTTCCTGCAGCTTCAGGGGATAATTCCATGTTAAGGGAACAAAAACATCTTCTTGGAGTCCTTTGGTCTGATGGATATTGGTGCTTCATTTTGAACAGGGAAACTAAGGCAGAAAAAACACAAAATGATATATCCTTACCTCAGAATAAGTAGCCTGAATCAGAAATGTTTTGTGTTATACAGGAAGATATTACAGCAGTCACAAAAGAAGGAAACTTGCTTTTGAGCAGTTTTGAAGAGCCTGACTCTGGGGAGTGCAGTCAGGACCAGCACCATGAGAGGCCTGGAGACTGGGAGACTGTGAATCGGTAAGTGCACTGTGTTTCTTATTTCCCTGATTTTTCAGTGGAAACATTCAAGTTATTTAGGTGTAGATGTGTTGTTTAGGTCATCTACCAAAGATACTAAAATTTTGTTCCAAGCCCGTTAAGTTGCTGTGTGACTTCTATCAGTTGGTTTAGACCTGCTCTGATTTTCATCCCCCCTGTTACTATGAGGCTGTTGAGCAAATGCAAGGTTCTTCAGTGCTAGGCTCCCAGGTATTACTCAAATAAATGGAGATACCAACAACTGATTCACACAGGTGCTGTCATCTGCAGTGATGCTTTCATTAAAATTCTCTCTGAGATCTTCTCAAGTCATATATACATGTCTGTTGACTTCTTCTGAGATGTTGGGTCCAGAACACCTGAACAGGTGATCTCTACAGCTTGCCCATCTCTGCTTGTCCTCTGTTTATAAATTGTTTCAATCTTGTCCTTCTTCTGTACTCAAGGCTACTTGGTCAGCTGCGTGAGATGGAGACTGCTTTTGATGGCTTCTGGGAAAAACACCAGTTAAAAATGGAACAATATTTGCAACTGTGGAAGTTTGAGCAAAGTTTTCAAGAGGTATGATCAGATGCACTTCCACTGGCAGAAGGGAGAGTTGGAGACAAAATGTAGGGGAGAGAAGTTTTGTGCTTTTTATTCTGAGAGTATTTAATTTATGCTGCTTTTCCTTGACTCTGGCAGGGCTAGCTAGCCTGGGGAGACCACTGTGCTTCCTCATTCAGAGCTAATTTAGGTATCCCTACCCTGCAGTTGCATGGATTTTGCTGATAGAAGCATCTCTGAATTTAGAAATTAGTTCTTGGACACTAGTCTTATTATTGGATTTAGCAATCTTAGCTGAAGTGTAATTAATTTTGGTCTCAGAATGATTTTCTGCCTGTGCTTTGTATCCCTTTGCAGCAGTCTTCTTCTTTGTGTCTAGGTCAAGAATGCCATTGAATTTTTAATGGGTCAGCAAGCGGAGCTGCCCGACACTGGGGACAGTGTTGCCCAAGTGAAGCAGAGGCTCAAGGACTTGGATCATTTCGATGGTATGGCTCAGGTGAGATAATCTTACACAGAAAGAGGCACTAATGAAACACAAGAGCCACATTCTGTATTTGTGATAGGAGCTGTTTCCTGAAGTTACCTGGTTCTGGTGTAATTTGTTGGCAAGTGGCTGCACGAAAGGATCGATTTCACGTCTTTGCTCTGTGCAACGATGCTGTGATCACTCTGAAAGCCAGAAACAGGGTATTTAATTATCATAGTTAAAATAAATTGCTGAGCCACCATGAAAATCCGGAACAGATAAATGTCTGAACATGGGGGAGGCGTGGGATTTAATGAGCTGGAAGAAAAATGATTTATATTTTAAGTGCTTTAGCTGTGCTAATAGAGAGAGACTTGTTACCAGGCACATGGAGAGGCAAAATAAAGTTGCTATTCTAACATGCCTCTGACTTAACACATGGATGAAGACTAAGAGGTGTGGGGGAAAGAAGAGTGATGACTCACAGGAGCCCAACTGAGGATATGACTTTTGCAAAGGGATGTGCTTGGAACATGGACCAGGGTCAGCAGAGAAATCCTGAGGGAGCTGGACAGATAAAATGACAAAATAAGAGTCTTAGGGAAAGGTCTAAAGCTTCTTGGCCATTTGGAAGAAGTGTTTGTGGAGAGAGGGAGGAGGAACAAAAGGCCAGGCAGGCAGGGTGCAGCAGGGAAGCAGTTCCAGTGGAAAACCAGCCCTGGAGAAACCATAACCTTACACTGACCAAGGCGTAGAGACAAGATAATGTGTGCATCAAGATTTGCTACAAAGGGCCTCTTATGTTTTCACCCTAAATTTCAACTGTTCCAGTTCTGTTTGATGCTTGTGAGCATGATGTGCCTAAACTGAGCATCAGCTGCATTTTATTCAGGGTGTGGTTCCTGGAGACAGCGTTGCTTGTTTGGAGAAATGCTGTTTTATTCTTCATTCTCTTTATGGATAGCAAAAGTTTTTTTTTTCCCAGATGATAGGTGTCCTTTTATCCTGTGTAACTGACCCATTCTGACTACTCCTAATGGCCTTTATCTCCACGTGTGCCTGAAATCTGGTAAAACAAGAAAGTGCATGTCGACATTTTGACGTTATTTCAGTAAGTGTGCAACCCATTCTCTTCCTTTCACTGAAGGATCTGATAGGGAAGGCTCAGGTGGTGATACTGCATGGACACCAGCTAGCAGCAAATCATCACTATGCACTCAACCTCATCTGCCAGCAATGCAATGAGCTGCGGCACCATTCTGATGTCTTGTCTGATGAGATCAAAAGGAAGCAGATGCGGCTGCAGAAGACCTTGGATCTTCATACCCGCCTTCAGCAGGTAGAGTTCAGAGACACAGTGGTCTGAGAAGCAGATAGTTAGCTTCTCCTTGGGGTTATCCTCTCTACCTCTTAGCTGCAAGCACCTGAAATTTGCAGCTTTGCTTCAGTTAATGGTACGAAAGTGTTCCCCAGAGGCTGGAGGAGTACTTCACCCCTTACTTAGCTGGGGAAGTTAGCAACCAGGTATTGATGGTGCTGTGAAGTCAGCAGAAGGAGGTGGGTATCTCTGGAGGGCAATTCAGAACACTAAAGTTCAGCTGCTGCTCTTGGTTGTGCTTTCATGCTGCATCCATGTGTTAATTGACTTTGGAGGTTTTCATACTCAGTGAAGTAAGGGTAATGCTTTCAGATAAACTCCAGCCCTTTTTTTCTGAGTGATTTATTAAGAATGAACATAGCTCAGTGTAAAATAAAGTGGCAGATTGGTAGATAGGCACAGCTGCTGTGTGCTAACGTGGAAGTGGAGTCATGTGGTTCCAACACTCTGATATCTTAATCAGCATCAAATATTCATTTAGGGAAATTCACGGTAATTAGGCCAGAAGGCACACGGCTGTAATATGCTTGAGGCCATTAAGAGAAACAGTGAAGTTTGACCCTGTTCCCTTTCACTGTTTCGGGGAACTGGGGAACTTGTTTTTTCTCTCTGTGTGCTCCACTTCAGTGTTGCACTTCAGCTTTCTGAGCCAGATGAATAAAGATCTGCATATCATTTGGTTCAACTATGCACTAAATAGTGCTTCTGTGTCCATTTTACCACTGGTTTTATCCAGGTACAAGTGGGAGCACAACTTGGCTGGGTATGTTGAGGGCTCCAGAAAAAAACGTGGCCTTTCTGCTTTCTAATCAAAACATAGTAACTGCTGAGGTCTTTAGCTCCATGTTGAAAATACAGATCCATTAAATGACATTCCTCATGGGAACTTTGCTATAGTAGGAGTGCTGCTGACAGTGTGGCTCCCTGTGCTGTTACCAGGCTCTGCAGTGCTGCGACGAAGGTGCCTACCTGCTTGCCAACCAGCAAATGGATAAGTGCCAGTCTAAAGAAGGCGCTCAGAAAGCTCTCCAGGACATAGAAAGATTTCTTGAAAGCTCTTCAGGCTACTTAAACTATGATCCCCAAGCCCTACACTACGATTTTGAGTCAGTCTTAACGTCTGAGTTGAAGGTAAGCAACCCCTCTGGTTCTGCACACAAGTAAAAAGCAAGGTTGGACTGTGATGTGGTGTCGTCACCTTTATAATCCTCTGTTTTGGGCCAAAGTGCAAAATAGTGGTGGTTATTTGGTCATGAGAGTCTTCTTCACTCTCTGCAGTGCCAGATCCAGTCGGTGCAGGTCAAGCTTGAGAACGTTCGCAGCATGTTTGAGAATCGGCAGTCTTGCTTCAAGAAGCTGTTGGATAAACACGTGCGGCCCGTCCAGTTGGTGGCTCCTCGGCCAGAAAATCCACCAAGATCAAAATCACCGTTATTTTCTCCTAAACATGGTAAAATATTTTGAGTTTATGGTATCTTCGGCTATAATTGTGATTTGAGACAGGAAAAGGAGGACGCAGGATGGTTTTGAGAAACCAACTAAACTTTGCTGGTGGATACAGAGTTGTTGTATAGTGTGAAATATATACCAGATGATTTGTTATCTTTCCAATTTTTGTGTCAAACTTCTCATACCTGTGTGAAGAATGGGGCTGGTTGCTTCTTAGGTATTTTCACATCCTACTTGGTGAAAAAAATAACCATAAGTACTGTATACCTCCAGTTCTGCTTTACTAGCATCCTGCTGGGCTGGAAACTGGTGAATTAAGTACTACAGGGGAAAAAAGGTCAAGATTTATAAATTTATTAGCACGCCTATTCTCTGTGGCTGTCTTGAGCTGAAACTGACATAAAGTTTAGACTGGTAGCTTGGAGAAATGAAGAGCTCAAATCTCATGAACAGAAATGAGCTGGATGCTTAATTCCCTTTGATGCCTTGAGGGTATCTTCCCTAAATCCCAATTGTGGAATAATTAATGCCCATAAAGGTACAGATTCTCATTGAACTGAGGTCACTGAATGTTCTGCCCTAATTTCCGTAATGGGATGTGGCACCATGTTAGCTTTAAATGATAACATTAAAACCTTCATCCTTGGCAGCCCTGTATGTATCAGACAGAATTAAAAGAGATTGCAAAATAGCGTCCATATATTTTAAACCAGGGACATGCTAAGTTATGTGGGAATATTGAATTCAGTGATCTGACTACATCAAAGTAATTGAACACTTGTGTTTTAACACAACATTTTTATGATGAATTAACAAATATTGGTTATGGTGAATTTTAGCAGGTGTCATACAACTGTAAAAGCAGCTTCAGTTCAGGGAATTACTAATGTAAATAGCCAAGCTAGCAAAGGAAAGGGAATGAAGCTACGTACAGTGAGGGGAATTAAGCTACTCAAGATGCAGGCCAGTGCAAATAAATCCCAGATTTTCTCTTCCTGGGCTGATGCCACCTCCTCTAGTCCACACTACCTTCTGAAGCCCTTTCCTCAATCAGGAAAAAAGTTCTGAGTCTTTAAACTAGAGCATTTTCCTCTTCACCTAACTCAGTTTTTCCAGCATTCTGGAAACAGGAAAGGGTTAAAGACAAATTATTGACTTAAAGGGTAGGGTAAGTGGGTGGCCACCCCTGTGGGATGTTGTGAGACCATCATCACTCAGCTGGACTTATTTCATGCCTTTATGGGATGCACATTTTTCTAGCAAAGACATTCAGTCACCTGCAAAGCACAGGTATCCTCCATTAATCCTCTTTTTGAAAGCGATGATCAAGTGTGTTGGAATGAGCAAAGCCAGCAAGCGGGGAAAGACAAAAGGCTCCTCTTTAGATAGATCATGACAAGAGGGCTTTTTAATAAGGCCTTTGTTTGATACCAAACATCAAAATGCTGCAGGCCTGCTGGTGTGATGTGCAGTGTCAAAGGCACATGCTGGGCTCCCTCGGAAGAGCTTTGAGATGGATGGGTTTTATGGTGTGGATTGAAACCAAACCAGCTCTGAACACATCACTTTTGTCCTCCTTTTCCTTCTTTCTTATATTTCTATCCTACCCCCTGCCCCAAACCCCCCCTCTTTTTCTGTCTGTTCCTCTTTTATCTTTGCCCTGGATTTGAAGCCTGTCTGAGAAATATGGTTCTAACTTTTAAACCATTTTTTGAGGGGGGAAAGAGTAAATCTATCCTGTGATGAGCCATGAAGTGTAGTGAGATGTGCAGAAGTGGTACAGCAGGCTGTGTCGGAACCCGAGTGCTGGAGTAAAGTCACTCTTGGAACAGAAACTGATGTCCCTCTCCCATCTGGCTTCATATCTGTGTTCCCTTCCTCCCAATGACAGTCTCTAAGCAGGACCACTAGCAAGTCCTCACGTCTTTTAGGTCTTCCTGTCTCTGGAAGGGCTGATATGTGTAGGTGTTTCTTTTTGTAGTTTACTTGCTTTTATTGTTTTTGCTCTTATCATCTGCTCAGACTTCAGGGATTTTGATAGGTTTTGATTACTGTGTTCACTTAATGGACATTCTGGGGTTTTTTCTGATTAGTTTTTACTTTATGGCCTTTATGACCTTGTGATGTGTGCTATTTGGTATTAATATTGTTTGGGATAAATACCCTTTATTTTATCAGTTTGCTATTGTAGAGAGGTAACTAGTTATTTATTCTTAAAAAGTATTACATTTTTCTTTGTGACTTACTAGTTTCTGTCTGAACCCTCCCCTTCGCTACAGATGTGCATGATGTAATTGTTGTTTTTTTCTACACAAGGTGTGGATTTTAATTCCAGTTTGAAATTTTCATTTGATCTTTCTCTCCCCGGGAAGAAAACATCAAGAAAAACTCCGAGTTCTCGCAAGGTAAAAATTATTCATGAAATCTGAGTGAGTTTTATACACTGGAAAACTGCAACTCCTTTAAAAATTGATTGTACTTTGAAGATGTTCATTTCCTTTTCTCTTTTTCTCTTTTTTTCCCCTTTAAAAAATATTCAAACAAACTTAAACCCTCTTATATCCATGTGGTTTTGTTGGATTAGTCCAACACCTGAAATCTATCTGGGATTGATTTTCCAAGTCACAGATATCGATTTCCTGTGTGTTATTCCCTGAACCTGTTCTTTTCATAACAGGCGTGTGTATTAGGAAATCTCCCTGTCCACAGATATTTCCCCTGTGGAAACTGTTCTCTGATCTCTGCACTAATGAACTATGTTACCAGGATTTTCAGATTTTATGTAGCAGAGTAATTTCTGGGAATATTTGGCCACCCATTATATGCTATGCCCTTCTAAGGTTTCCTACACGAGGATTTCTTAAAAAGAAGCATATTTTGTCCTTCCCCAGAGAGCTCCTGTGCTGACATCAGGGGCTGGGCTCGTCCTGCCCCTACAGTGTCCTTCTGGCAGCTCTTCCCAGTGTATCCCATTTCTCTTCTAGATCGAAGTAATGCACGACTATCAGGAAAAACGGAATTCCTTGCAGTATTTTATTTCAGACAGTGATGACAGCTTAGATATACTAAAAGGGTAAGTTTTTCATCCCATTTACATCCCTCAAAATGATTTTTATTTCTGGCCAGTCCTTACTCCACCTCTGTGTTCATCCAACCTGACCTGGGTGTCATCTCTTGCCCTTTTACCTGCTGGTTTTTAAGGAGGTCACACTCTGCTTATGGTTCCTTGAACTGCACTGATTGCTTGTTGTTTTTTTATAGACATAAAAATAATGTGCTTCTGTTTTTCTTCTTTATTTTAGCCATGTCATAAATGAGCTTATAGAAACTGAGAGAGTGTATGTAGAGGAACTCTTCACTGTTCTGACGGTGAGTGACATCTCCAGGTTATTCCTTATGGTTCCCTGGTGACTTGTACAAAAGAGCACCTGCCACTCTGTCAATCTAAGCAAATATGTGATGGGGCAGGTTTCTACCAGACTGTCAGATCCGAAGCTAGTCATAAATGTTCAAGTTCTCCCTAGGTTTTCTTTGTTGGAGGCATCTGCAAGAACAGTTGGTGTCAGGGTGAGCTTTTCATCTAGAATGAGGGAGAAGCCTTCTGTTTGTACACAAAAGCACTGGTAATTAGTCTTAGCAGTCCCTGGAAAATGTACAAAAAGCTCTTTCTTTTAACTGTTCCCTAATTTCTTTTACCTTTAGGAGACAAAAGAAAGAAGTTTGTGTTTTACCCTTGGGAGGATTCTGTCTCAATACTGTGAAGTTTGAGACCATATAAAGCACATTTCTTTAGACAGCAGATTATAATTTCTCATACTGCCATTCTAGACACTTCTACTTTATTCCAAAATAACTCTTGCTGATGGCCAAAACAAGTTGGCTGTTAAATAGCTCCCCCTCCTTGCATTTCCCTCGCCCAGGAGCAAGCAGGATATAAATCTGTTGGACTGCAGGTAGTTACATGTAATTGCACTACACTGATTGGGTTTTTTGTGAAACCAGACTCTCTATGATGAAGCAGTTGGCAGGTACAAAATTTATTACTGTACTCATTGAGTCTATATAGAGAAAAATGTACAGTTTTCTGAAAATAGTATTTCCTTTCAAGGGGGAAGCCTGCTTGCAGGGTTTAAATACAAATTACTAATTTTTCACATACTTATTATCCACTGCATCCTCAATCAACTACAAAATGCCTGCTTAGTATAAGGAATATTGATTCCAGCCATAGTGAGTGTGAGAGATTAATTTGGAAAGCCAAAGAAGATATGCTGTATATGTTGAATATGTTTTTGCTGCTCATGTTAAAAGGGCCTCTGTTCTGTGCAGTCCTTGGTGACCAGCAGGGCCAACTTGAGCTGAGGGTCTCTTTGCAGTGATGGTCCTGAGCTCTGGCCTCGCCTTCTCTCTACACTGCAGTTAGGATGTTTGCCATACCTGGTGAATGATTTTGCAGTGATGGGATGCTACTTTGGGGAGTTTTGCATTGTTTTCTAGTTCCACCCAACGTTTTGTAGTGCAGTGGTGTCTCTCCCGGTTTGTGAGCCTTGATTTCAAGGGGCAGCTGGAGCCACAGAGCACAGGATTCCTGAGGCATTGAGGAGAGCAAGACCCTGGTGCTCAGCAAGTCTTGTACAACAACAAAAAGCCCATTGATTTTGGTATTTGATCTTGAGCTGTCTCTGCTTTGTAATGAGCCACCTCCTGCACTGTTCTGGTGAGGTTGTGTGTAACTGCATACCCTGTACACACACACTGTCACTCTGTGACTGTGTCCCATGGTCACAGATGTGTTCTCCCCAGACAAGTATTCCCCTGAGACCCTGCAGTCAGGCCATAGTAAGAAGAAGGTGGCTGAGATTTGCCTTTGTTGAATTGGGAGCATCTGTGCAGTGCTGCCAGCCCCACAGGAGCTGTCCCAAGACATTCCCTGCAATCCCATGTGACCAGGGACTGAAAGACAGGGATTTAGAGACAAAAATAAGGAAATAAAAGGGATATTGCACTTTGAACCAAAACAGATTGTACTGAAAGTCTGTTCATATCCCCTTTTCATCTGCCTTCGAGGATATGCCAAGCCAAGGCCTTACCAACTGAATGATGAGCCCTTTTTGCATCCTGCAGGGCTACAGAGCTGAGATGGATAATCCTGCCATGCTCATCCTCCTGCCTCCCGTGCTGAGGAACAGGAAGGACGTCCTCTTCGGAAACATGTCCGAGATATATGACTTCCACAACAAGTATGATGCTGCTCTGTTCCCCTTTTTATCAGACTGATTTCCCATGATGATGAAATGCCCAAACCTTGCCTTGCTCACTGCTGCATTTTAGCCCCTTCTCCCTTCTCTTGCAGAATTTTCCTGCACAGTTTGGAAAACTGCCTGGGAGCACCCGAGAGAGTGGGATGTTGTTTCCTAGACAGGGTGAGTGACTCATTTTCGCATGTAAAGCAGGCTCGAAGGCCAATGTTTCTCCTGATTTGTCACACTGTGCAACATCTCAGTTGTGTCAGCTGAGCAAGAGGCTCCTGATCTGCAGCACCACCAGCCAGCCTGGGAGCAGAGGTGCCTGGCCAGCAGCAGGTGGGGCAGAGCAGACATTGTGACCCTGCTGTGACTCCAAGCTACGCTTTTTTTTTTACCCAGACTCTGTCACTTTCAGATATTAAAGTTGGCAGCAGAGATAAAAGCAAAATTGCAGTTTGAGTGCTTGTCTTATTTGACTGCCCAGCAGGATTGGGTCCATGAGTGTGACTTACCTTTTGGCTTCCCTTACAGAGAGAGGATTTCCAGATGTATGAAAAGTACTGCCAGAACAAGCCCCGGTCGGAGTCCCTGTGGAGGCAGTGCTCTGAAAGCACCTTCTTCCAAGTGAGTTGTTCGTTCTACCAAGAAAGGCATTGTCCTGGGACACTCCTTTGTCCTAAACACCCTCCTTAACATCCCACAGTTTTCTTGTATTCTGTTTACCATTGCATGAAGCTTCACAAAAATAGATATTGGAGTTTCTACTACACAAAGAGTGTAAGGCAGATCCATTCATTATATTATTTTACATGTTGGTATAAAAAAATTTCTGTAGTTTTAGGCACCTTAACATCATTTTGACATGAAATCATCAGAGTCATCAAATCCTACAGTCAGGGTGTTGGACTAACTACTTATAGTTGTTGCAAAAAGTACTTAATCTGAAT
The DNA here is from genome assembly GCF_003031625.1 of Empidonax traillii. Taxonomy (NCBI): domain Eukaryota; kingdom Metazoa; phylum Chordata; class Aves; order Passeriformes; family Tyrannidae; genus Empidonax; species Empidonax traillii. Next base: position 668,076 of record NW_020955480.1, read on the forward strand.
TCTGTGTTCCAGGAATGCCAAAGAAAATTAGAACACAAACTTGGGCTGGATTCCTATTTACTTAAACCAGTGCAGCGCCTGACAAAATACCAGTTACTTCTGAAGGTATTTCATATTCTGCTTTGAAGGGACATCAGCAGATAGATTAGATTTGTTTTCTAGTTTGTTTTATTTTTCAGTTAAAGGTTACCTGTAAATCAGCACCAAGCTTTAGATGACATATTGCTTATCTTGGCCCTCTGAAGTGACTTTCAGTGAAGACAAATAGTCATATACCTGAAAAAGGAACAAGCGCTTTTAACAAGCTGCCTTTTAGGGGGAGAAAAAGTGTTTGAATATATATGACATATGGGCAGCTAATGAAAAACCTGAGCCTTATTTCCCATTTCTTACTAAGCAGGAAAACACAACAAAAAGAAATCAAATGCTGCTCTAAAAGCTGACACCATCTTTAAGGAAACTCTTTAAAAAGGGGCCATCCTGCAGTGATCTGTTCCACACCTCAAACTGACTGTGGTTTAGGGGGAGTCTCTTTTCCAGTGACATTTGAAAAAAGAAACTCAGTGTAAATTGCTGAGCATTTGTAACTTTGGGTGAGGTGGAAAAAAATCTGCTTTGTTCAAGTGCAAATACATGCTCTTCCATTTCTATTTTCAGGAGCTGCTAAAGTACAGCACGAGCTGTGATGGAGTTCAGGAACTTCAAGAAGCTCTGGTTGCAATGTTGGATTTGTTGAAGTCAGTCAACGACTCTATGCATCAGATTTCAATAACAGGATATGATGTGAGTAGGACTGGGTAATGAGAGCTCTTGAACAAGACTGGATGATGAACTGGGAGTGGACAGGATAGTGTCCCAGAATGTATGAGCTGAAAACTATTCTAGAACAGCTACAGAGTGAATGGGATCAGGAAGCTCTTACAGGTGACAGTCTTCCATCTGATTTCAGGGTTTTGGAAAACATCCATGTCTAAGGACATACCTAGAGTTGCATAGTGCCCACACTTGCCACCTTGTGGTTTTCCAGAGTATTTTGTCAGCGTGCACCTTAGTGTTCTCATGGCTGACCTAATAATTCACCTGGGGTGTCGTCATAGCATTTCACATTCAACGTTTCACTAGCTACTCTGTGAGGCTGGTTTTGGTCCTTTCCCATGGAAGTGGCTGTCTTTCCTAGGACTTCAGGGAAGGGTGAGGGGTTGGCTTTCAAAGCTGCTGGTCCCAGTCCCAGCCTCCTGGAGAATTCCATCTTCTGACTCCTTAGATCAGGCTCAGATCTCACCTGCCCTCTCCCACTAAAGTAACCAGAGCCCTTGACCTGATCTTCCGCATGAGCTTTTCCTATCCTCTTAGTTCTTCCAGTTTCTGGCTTTCTAGACTAGCTGCAGCCCTGAGTCTAAGATCTCTGCTTGCCTCTTGGCACCATGCCATCACTCCCAAAAGATCCTTCCAGGAAGACCTATTCTGAGAGGGACATGCCTTGGAACAGAGCTGTCCCTGTTACACATCACTGTTTGGAGAGTCCTTTTACGTTTTAATTGACGTCTTTTTATTTCTTTTTTCACTTGTCCTGCCCTCACCAGGGTGACCTGAGTGAACTGGGGAAGGTACTGATGCAGGGATCTTTCAGCGTTTGGACAGGACACCGGAAAGGTCCAACAAAAATGAAGGATCTTGCCAGGTTCAAGCCAATGCAGAGACATCTGTTCCTGTATGAGAAAGCCTTAGTCTTCTGCAAGAAGCGAGAGGAGCACGGAGATGGATATGACAAAACCTCATCTTACAGTTTCAAGCATTTTTTGAAAGTAAGGACTTTTTAGTTTTATTTTTGAGAGTAAGGACATTTTACTTTTACATTGCCATGTGTATTGTAGACTAGCAATTCTGCAGATCCAGACAGTATTTTTCCCCTGATACAGCTGATTGTTTTCTGCTATCAAAGGCTGTAATGCTTCACAGGGATGAACCATGCCCATGAAATGATGTTGGTTGTATAAGCTCTGAGAATTCCCATGGCTGAGGCAGCAGCTGGTAGAGCCCATGGACTTGGACTCATGTATATGATGGCATGTGCCAGGGAAATGGAGCTATGGGCAACTTCCAGGGATACAAATGTGCCTTCCTCCTTCCCCTAGTCCACTTTCTGGGAGTGTGGGTGAGGACATGAAAGTGGGGAGGCCTTTTGCATCTTCTCCAGCTCACCTGGGAGAGCAAGGGGCTCCTTGTGCCCCAGGGAGGCCCCTTGGGCAGGGATCTGCCTGGCTGCTCCTGAGCCCTATTTCCCAACCAGGCAGGAGGATGTAGTGTTTACTCTTCTTCCTTCCCCATTGCCTTTCTCCTTCAGCAGGCTCTACCTGCAGCTAAATGGACAATTATCAGATCACAAAGTAGCCTATGGCAAAATATGAGGGGCATAAACAACAGTCCCAAGCCTCCAAATGCTAACTACTATCAATAACGTTCCCAAACTGCTCCTCTGAAAGAGACCTTCTGGCATACAGCTTGTGATGAGCACTTCTAACACCAGCATTTTTTCTTGGTACTTTACAGTGTTTTTCTTGATAAATAAAAACCCAATATGGGTATATTTTAGAATGGAAAAAAATGGGCACTTGGAAGCAGAGCAGATCGCTGCTGCAGGTCCCTGATCTCAGTGGGATCTGGGGAGGGAGATGCCACGAGTAGTCAGAAAACAAGGTAACAATAGATAAGTCTGCTCAGCTCCAGTGCACATTACAAATTGTGTATTAAAACCAAATCTCAGACCATATGTTTAGGTACTTAATGTTTTCCCCAAACAGCATAATTTTCTTTCTGGAGAGCTTGTTTTCCCTGCAGTACTTGTTTTACCATACGTGCTTTTGAAAGAACTGAAGAGGTGGTGGGGGAAAAATCCAGCTCAGAGGAGAAAATCCTGTGCTCAGGAGTCCAGGCAGTGTGTCCAGGGTTTTTCTTTGCCTCAAGAGGGTTCATTTTCCAGTTGTTTGTGTTGACACACTGAGAGGTTGGAGTTAGAGAATTCATGGATGTGACAGGATTACATCTGCACACATATGTTTTGAGAATTGCTGTACTGAGGGCAAAATCATGTTCTGGAGCTTGACATTTTTTTGATTCATGGTCATAGAATCACAGAAATCACTTGGAAAAGACCTCTCAGATCATTACCAGCACTGCCAAGTCCACCACTAAATCCTATTAAGTATCAGGAAATTATTTTTCTTTGCAACAATGTTTTTTGGGATTCAGAATTGAAACAAGCTGTCGGGTAAAAGCTGTGTAATGGAGCATCTGTAAAACCAAAAAAAAAAAAAAAAAAACAGAACCCCTCAGGATAATATTTTGCATACTTTGTAAAATATCCAGTGGTAAATACCTCTTCAGCTGAGATTCAGTGACTTAAGAGGACGCAGGTTACTGCAATGCCAGGTAAATCAGCCAGCCTGTTGCCACGTGGAAGCCGATGCAGATGAACACCATCCCAGGCTTTGCTCTAGCCCACCTCAGTCTGCATTGCAGCAATTCAACAGCTGAGAGACAGTAAATCCTGGTCAGAGGGAGGAAATAGAATTTCAAAATCCACTAACCTGAATGAACAGACCTTAAATCTATCTACTCCTAGCACTTTTTCTTCGCCTCATCACAGTAGATCATATAAAATTTCTAATATCTTGATGCCTGGGCAGTTTTGTGGGAGACTCTGTATAAACTGTCAATAAACAAGATGCACAGAGCTGGGAACTGCAGCAAATGGATGAGGTGCTCTCTAGTCTGCCCTTCCAACAGCTTCCATCTATTTTAAGTTTTGAGTTTTTAAAGATTTCATAAAATCAGAATGGAGCCTCTTCCAACTTCCTAAGACATTGTGACATCTTGATAGGACAAGGGGAAATGACCTCAAGTTGCATCAGGGAGGCTCAGGTTGGATATTAGGTAAAATTTTTTCATTGAAAAAGTGGTCAGACATTGGAACAGGCTGCCCAGGGCAGTGGTGGAGTCACCACCCCTGGAGGGATTTAAAAGATGAGTAGAGTGGCACTTGGGGACATGGTTTAGTGGTGGACTTGGCAGTGCTGGGGGCATGTTTGGACTCAATGTTCTTAGAGGTCTTTTCCAACCTAAGTGTTTCTATGATTCTAAGAGCAATTTGCTTCCTATTTCCTGAGGTTTCTCATAGTCACTGAAAATGGGCATCAGCATCTGAAAAAGTTGGAACAGAACATTCGTCCTTGTGACCTAATCTGTAAATCATCGTAGTCTTTCAGACCAAAAGATCTGAGGGTGCACATATTATCAAGCAGGACCAGCAATGTTAAATAGATGTTATTTCTAAGGCTTCATTTGTGTTTATACTGGATTTATCTAAACCAGTCTGCGTGAATAATTTATGATAGATGATACCATTATTATTACATCTGTTGCAAAACACACAAGATGAGCTATTTTTGACCATCCTTTGTTCAGCAATAAATTGCCAGCAAACTCTGCTTTAAGTGAGAGGATGGTTTATGTGATATCAGGTATTAAAGCATTTTTCATCTTCATGGCATGTTCAGCAGGGGGGGGTCAGAGGTCTCCTGTTGCTGAAGAGTTTCTTGATTTCTAATCATAGCTTGAGCTGCTTGTTCAGGTGGATCACAATGTGCAGATCCTGAACAATTTGGGCCCTTGGTATTTTCATCCAAATTATCAAAAGTGGTCAGTAATAATGGGTACTCAAGTACGGCAGCATTCAGCTTCCAGCCTGTGTGTGTCCTGAAAGCCATATTTGTGGCAGCTCAGCCTGAATATCCAAAAATTTACCCTTCTTTTGGAAACCTTGGGGTGGTGTCACAACTGCAGGGGTGTCAAGGGACCAAAAGAAATTGAATTGAAGCTCCCAAAGGAGCTAAAGGCTTCACAATGGGTTTTAATTATCACTGACAGAGGAAAACAGAATTTAGTGCGTAAATAAAGAATAATATGGCAGAAATAATGTGTCATGTATTTATAAGGCTTCATATCCCTCATCTGCAAAATTCCATGCTGAAAGAGGTATGAGATGATGCTTCAGTTAGTTCTAGTGATTCCCAAAATGAAAAGTTCCCTAAGGTCCATTGATTGGTTTTGGAAAGCTTAACCAAATGCAGCAAGCTGACAGAAAGTCTGGGGGGTAAGTCGGATAATGACTTTCAGTTGCTACTGAAATAAAATTGATGAAATGTGTTAAATTGGGCAAAAATAGGTTTAGCATGCTGCCAAAAGGCTGAGTTCCTACGGAAGGGGGAGAGATTTGTAGTATGTCTAATTGTTTAGTTTCTTTTGGATTTGCAGATGAATGCAGTTGGAATAACTGAGAATGTGAAAGGAGATCATCGGAAATTTGAGATCTGGTACAGTGGGCGAGAAGAGGTCTATGTTGTGCAGGTTTGTAGCTTCAAGAATCTGGATATTGGTGCATCCTCATAGCATGTTAAGAGAATGTGTCCCATTGGTCTTGATGGGATTGTCAGACATTTAACTTGCATTTCTTCTCTCTCTTTGCCCACGTCAGTGCTCACAGATCTGTCCCAGTGGCTGGTCCTTGGTGTCCATTCCAGAACTATAAAAGTCACTTAAAAATAGAGACAAAATTGCCCCTTGGAAATAGAGCCTTTTATTTCAGATAAAATCTCAAATAGACCTGTAATTGAAGAAAAGATTTTGCTGTGCTTAATTCCTTATGTGAGTTGAGCTGGAAATGGGCCCAGTGCTTTGATGGACACAGGCCACATCTGCTCCTGCACAATTAAGGTGTCAGAGCTGCTCCCTGAGCAAAAGCTTAGCTTCTGTCCTATTATTCCCAGTAGTCATTTCTCTCATCTACAGAATAGTAGCCCCACTGACCTGATTTCTTCTTGGGTTTGGTTTGTTGTTTTTTTTTTTTTTTTTTTTTTCATTTGTAGCATCTTGAATTGAAATTTCTGATGGAGAGATGTTTGTCTAACAGGCTGTTCAGGGGAAAACTCATTATAAGTATATTGTCAGTTGATTTTTTTTAATTAGACTTCTGCCTAGCTTTTTTTCCTCTGTGTTATGACGCAGTAACCAACTCAAATTCATAAAACAAGAGTATGTGGCCAAGTATACATATATTTAAAAGGCAGTTTTGGCCCTTTAGGTACTTTGTAAAGTGGTATTTGGTATTTTACAAAAGAGATAAGATGCATGCACACATGTGCTTTTGCTTGCACTCCTTGCATTGTAGTGATAGCTCTACAATTTCCACCGTACTTTGCCTGGATGTAATGGGTATCATGAATTTTAAAAGGTCAAGAGTCTAAAATGTAGTAGTGGCTTTGGAAAAATGAGGATTTCAGATAATTGCAACATAGAAAAGTAAGATTTTATTCTTATATTTTAATTCAAAATTCCTAAAGTTTTCTCTTTTTCCAGGCCCAAACAGTAGATCTGAAGATGGCATGGTTGAATGAAATAAGAAAAATTTTGTTCAAGCAGCAGGAGCTTATAAAAGGTATCTTTGATCAATATCTCTGGCATTCACTCTGCAGCAGAACCTTTCCTGTTTTCACATTGCTAATCTTCAAATCCACTAATTCTCACTAGAGAATTGATTTGCAGAAGCCTGGTAGCAAAATACTGGAGTGAGGCCTTACATTACAGGGAAATAACATAACTTGGAGCGGTAAAGGCCAGGTGCTCATGTGAAAATTAATTACAGAAGTACATTTTTTTGTCCATCATTACCCTGAGGATTATTTCACATTTCTTATCATAGACTTAATTCAACAAGATACCTAACAGACGCCTAATTTTTAAGCATATTATGGTCTTCAGTAGCGTGCTCAGTATTGGATTTGTGCTAACATGCCATCTTAATCATAACTAAGTCTGTGCTTTGCAAGAGTCCATAGGTCTGTTGTTCTCTGAAGAGAAATCAATAGGGTTGTAAAAAAGGTGTAATTTTTAAAGTAATGCATCAAGTGTGACAGTTACTAATAAAAAGTGGATTTTAAGCTGGTGTTTGACCTCCTTGCAGTAGAGAAGCAGCAGCCCAGCTCAGGCACAGACCAGATCCCGCTCTCCTCCCAGCTGAGTGATGGGTGAGTGCTCCCTGGGGTACCCATTTTCTCCCTGTTTCTGCCTAAGACCTCTGGGGAGGGGACAGGAGGGATGTGCTGCTACTCACCCTTTGGTGGCAGTGGTCTGGGGACAGGGTCTGCGAGGGGCACCCTCGAGCCTGGCAGCACAGCCTGAGCTGCAGCTCCTTTGCAAATTCAGACAAAGATCAAAACCAGTGCTCAAATTCAGGGGTAGAGGTACTGCAGCAACTTTATTTCCCATCCCCAAAAAATTAAAACCAGGCACTGAAGTCCTTAATCTTTATAGAAACAAAGATTAGGGGGTACCAGTATTATTTCTGACTTCATTTTACAAAACCTTGTGGAGCTCGCATTCATTCATAAAGTAAAACTAAGATTTACTTCTTTATTTTTTTTAACCATTCAGAAAGCAGCAGAGAGCATCCGTAAGCTCAGAAGAGAACGACTCAGAGCGCACCAGCCCGGTGATGTTGGATAGTGGGCTCGTGTCCCCCCAGAACAAGCCCCACCGAAGTACAGACCCTTCCCTTCCCTTCAGGGCATGCTCTGCAGGTGCTGTGGTTCCCCCAGACTGAGCTGCACATTGTCTTGCAGGCTGGCCAGGAATGTCTCAGTCCCTGGAAATCTGTGAGGGGCTGGAGGAGTGGTCGGGTAACCAGTACCTCTCCAACTGCTCAGACACCGAAGAGGAGGATGGCAACCAGCTGGTTAGTAGATATGCAATAGTCTCAAAGCTTGAGGTGCTACCATTTTCAGTCATCTTGCTTTATTTGTCTTCTCTGGATAACAGATGTATCTTGTCCACGTCTCTCAGAATTTCCATATCTCAATTTGGGGAATGAGGAGACGTCTCAGACAGAGTTTCTTGAAAGAATTTTAATTAATGTAGCTGATTATGGCTCTGTCACATTCCCTGTGGCAGTCAGAAATAACAGCTGCATGATATGAAATGCAGCTAAACAAGATAAGTTTTTCATTCTACCACAGTCTCCAGGAAAATACAAAGCCCTTGCAGACTGCAAGAGGAGAGGATCAGAGGACCTGCTGGTGAAAAACGGGGATGAAATCCAGCTCGTGCATGAAGATGGTGAGGGACAGTGGTAGGTATTTTAGGACTACTTTGCTTTATCTCTAAGAGCCTGCAAGGCATTCCCTTGAAATGTTGCTTACCTGGCGATACACCCAACGCAGCTTCTGATTAAGTTTTAGACTATTCCAGAAAGCTGGAGAATTCATTCCCTTGCCAAGACTAGATGCCATCCTGGGAAAATATGTCAGGACTTCTCTTGCCATGGGTGTCTGGGTGAGGTGGGTTTTACCAATATCTTCACAGCCCCTCTTCCCACTTTTCAGGTGGTGCTTTGAGTATGAGCCCTTTGCACACCCCAGACCAGCTCCTGGCTCTGTTCCTCTGGGCTTATTAATGGCAATATTGAGTAATTGCAAAACATTTTCTTCCCTCAAACAGCTGTACAGGCGTTAAACTGATTGATGACTGTGGACCATCTTTGTTATATTTAAAGCTGTGGCTCGCAAGATTACACTTTACAGCTGGTCCTCTCCTTATGTCTGGGAGCATCAGCATCGCCTGGGGAATGACCAATCCCAGGCTCCTGCCTGTTGAACCATTAGAGTCTCCTTGTCTGGGAGGGCAGCATGTCCTCTCCTAAGATCTGCAGCAATCTGGCTGAGATTCCTGGCTGTCTCTCCTTTCCAGGTTGATTCCGAGTAGCTCTCATCAGCCAGCCCCGGGTCTCAGTAGGAGAGAGAGCAGTGTGCTAATGCCTTATTTAGGGTGTGGGAAGGGGGGTTTTAACAGGAACCTGGATCAGATTTGTGCAGGCACTAGCCCATAGATTCACAGATGTGAATGCCCCGTGGAGGATTCCTGTCTGACAGCTACAGCCCTTGCACTTCAATGGAAGTTCAAATAGGATAAAATAGAATATTTCAGTTGGAAAGGATCTGCAATGATCATCCACTCCTGCTGAATTTTGCAAAATTCAATTTGTTGTTAGCAAAAGCAAGATGCAAATCATCTCAGGTTTACTGAATGTTCACCTCTCCTGGGGATTTTGACCAGTGCCAGTCAGAGATTTCTCACACCAAACCTTTTTGTTCGTACAAATTTTACTGCATGAGTGAGACAGAAAGATATCATTTATGAGTATTTCCAGCTGCCTAAGTTTTGTCTTTAATTTGCTTATAGTACCCTGACTAAATTCATCCTACCAGTCTGAATAGCAGAGGAATAAGGAAAGTGATTGCCCTTGGCTCCATCAGTACCCAGTCTTCCTCACTGGCATCTCTGGAGGTCTCAGGCAGGATGAGGAGAGAGAGAGTCCGTTCCTCTCCATTGACTAGAGAGTTGCCCAAGGCAGATGTGCTCCCAACGTAGGCTTTTTTAATTAGGTTCCTAAGTTTAGGTGGGATGAATACTTTAAATGCATGCCCAGCTCCTGTGAAAATGCTTCCCTGGTTTGAATGAATTGTTGGTTTCACTCCCAGTTGTGTAGATTGTGACTGCATCAAACTGCTCCTGAATTGGTTGGTTTCTTTTACTAATCCTGTTGTCATTCAAAGGTTGGTGAAAAACCTAAACAGAAGAAAAGAAGGCTGGATTCCTGTCCACAGTCTGCAGATAGTAGTGGGTGACTGCAGATTTCGGAATGCCAAAGTTGCAGGTATTATATAGCACGCCTAGCAGAAATATTTCATATCTCAAATCAGGTCTTTTAAGCCATTTGCATTACACTTGATGTACTAAATCTGGCTGCATATGCCTCTGCAGGAAAAATAGAAAAGCAAGCAGCTACTCCAAAAAGCCTGTAAAAGTAGTAAATTAAGCTTTCTTTTTTTGTTTCTTAACACCTTAAGACATTTCTGAGACTTTAGGCTCTAGTAAATTAAAACCAAGCATTTAAAAACGTAGATTTCTTTGCAAGAGCACTGGGTAGAAGATCCAGGAGAAGAGATGGAGTCTGACCAGGGATTCCCGTGACTGTTTTTCCTACTCGCTGCTGTAGCCCAAACCCCGTGTGAACCCAGGCAAAATCTCCTCCTGCTGCAAAAGACACTCTGGCCTGACCCCCAGCACTCTAAAGGCAATACTTCATCCCTGCAGTCTCACTCCTGCCCTCATTGCTGCCTGCTGGTTAATCCATCCTTAGATAAATTTTGTAATAAACAGGTTACCAGCTTTTGGCCGAAGGCTTCTAGTCTCAAAAACCATACTTCACATTTTCTAGCTGTAAATGTACATAGAAATAGCTAGGGAAGCAAAACAGATGACACAAGAAAATGCCTTAAGAGCAGCCTGTCGCCCTTGCCATGTATGCAGCATCACCGCTCCATGTGTTGCCTCATCACCATGCTGTTCACTGGAAATGGGACACTAGGGTTTGAGATGGGAACAGCTCAGGAAACCCACATAGACTTAGTCCATTAAAAAAAAAAAAAGGAAAAGAACACATTAGTTATGACCATATGAAGCAAATTTCGCAAGACTTCTCTTTAAATACTTCCTTTTTGTCAAAATCTATTATTTTGATGAACACAAAGGAAACCTTCTGAAAGGCTTAAAATTCCAGACAGCTCTTGATGGTTTTCCACTATATTTCAGTGAAATCCTTCCTATACAGGAAGGTATTTTTTTATCCCCTTTGTTAAAGGGCAGGCAAATCTCACAGGTTGGAGGTTTTCTGACTTTATGTAAAGGGTAGTTTGCTAACTAGTGTTCAAATTTTGCTGGCACCCTGTTTTCAAGATGCAGTTAGGTCCACCTTGATCTTCTCTGCATATATAGCTATCCCGTCTCACCATGTTCTGTGCAGGAGGGTTCTCCAGCTGTGAATGCAACTCAAAAACAGGGTGCTGGCAAACTCTGAACCTTGGTTTGCTTTGTCAGTGGTCATATCCCTGAAAACCTAGAGACTCATAGCTCCAGACTGGTTTACAAAGTTGGTGAGTACAAACTAAGGAGAATTTCACATGGTGAAACCACAGAAAGCTCCTCCTGTGAGTCCCACACCACTGCCCAGGTGCTTTGCAGTTGTGCCCCAGGGTTTAGTTGCAGCACTAAGGCTCTGTTTTCCCTGTGAAGGTAATTCTGTTCTCTTTTGCTGTTGCTGATCATGCCTGCAGTCTCAAGGCATGATTCTAATTTTACGTGCACTCCAGGCAATATTGTGGGATGATGTAGGACGTTTCCATGCTACTTCCTAGAGCTATTCCTAGAGCTTTTCGATTGCAGAACGATGTAGGATGTTTTCTTGCTATTTCCTAGAGCTATTCCTAGAGCTTTTCAGCAACATGTCCTTATAGCCATGAGCAACTTGCAATCTGACTCCTCAGGAATGCAGTCTGGATTGGGCTCTTTTCTGCTTCTTCAGAAGATGGAGCTCTTGCTCCAGTATAGCACTGGGAGAATTAGACAGCCAAGCTTGTAGAGCAAAGTAGGGGCAGGAGGGAGCACTGGGACACTCTTGTATTATGAGCTGCTTGTGCTGAAATGCTGGTTTGCATGTAAGCAGGGTAAACATGATTAACATGTTGTAGGGTCCCCAAGAGCTTAGAGCATTCTGGAGTCACTTCAGCACTGGGGGAGAGGCAGTCCTGGCCCTTCACGGTGGCATTGCATCTGTTGTTGCCCCAGGTCCCCCTAATAAATAAAAATATATATCTAATCACAGAATTTCATAACAGAATTCATACAAATCTGGGTTTGAGGATGTTTTTTCAGTGCAAAGCCTTTAGCTGAATAACTTACATGGTTCCCTTACCTTCATGTTTTTTTTTCTTAAATTTATACTGTGACCCTAAAAAAACCTCCCACCAGAGGATGTCTGAATTTGTGGGTGACATCCCTGTCCTTGGCAGGGGGTTGGAACCAGATGATCATTAAGGTCCCTTCCAACCCAAACCATTCTGTGATTCTATAATTCTGTCATTTCAGGAGGAAGCCTGTTCTACACACCAAACCCTCTCCTAGTTTGCTTTAACACACCACTTGCCAAATTATCTCTTCCAAGCCTTAAGGGGATCCCCTGTTGTGTGCTCTTCATGCCATAAAGCTGAGCAAAGGTTTCCCCCGCTGGTAGTGCCTGAAGGACCGAGCTTGCATGTCCTCTGCTCCTGCTGGCCAGGGTGCTGGGGATCATCCTCTTGACTGTGGTGAGCTTGAGGCAACCCTTTTGTGGCTCAAATCTGCCAGACCAGGGTATTTATTGTATGTGGCTGAACTCCTGAGCTCTGGCGGGCTGGCACAAGCATGTTGGCTGAACTGCGCAAGTTTTGTCCAAGTTCTGTTAAAAATGCCACGTGTAGTTTGCAGATGCAGCGCAGCTGTTTGCACTATCACTCATGCACTTTAATGATTGCAGCCACAGGCTTTTGTATTTATGCAGGGTCCATTAAAGGCAATGCTGATTCCTTTTTGGCCTTTGAAACGTAAAGCAGGGTCTCCTCCCACGACCTGAGATCCCAACCAGCTTCACTGAACAGATATTTAGTAACACCATAGAAAACCATTTTGAGCCTGACAAAATAAGGAGTCTAGAGGAGATATCAGCTGGCCTTGCTGTGATAATGAAGTGATAGATGATGGAAATGAGTCAAACCCTGTGGTCCTGCCTTAGTCAAGGCTCTCACTGAAGCCAGCGGGAGTTCATCTTTTAGGGAGAACTGCAGGAGTTCACTTTTTTTTTATGTTATACAAATGTTACATGATTACAGGGAACAATGTATTTCTTGGAATCAGATGCTTTAATATTAACATCATTCTCCATTACTTTATAGATGCTGGCCTGTGTAACACGAGAAAGTTTAGTTCCCCTTGAATTAAGGGTGAACTAGTAGCATCCTATTTTCGATGCTCTTTGGAAGCTTTCAACTAAGTGTTACAGAGAAATAGCACAATAGTTGGAGTTGTCCTGTACTATTCATCACATTCACAGACCTCCACAGCTTCATCTGCACTGAACAGGACTGGGGTCCTAAGCAGCTTCTCATACTCATAAAGGAAGCCATTCTCTGCTCTTTCTTTTTTTTCGCCTGTGGAAAGTACGGTATTTTATTAATTTTACCTGCTGCTTTTCCATGACATCCATCATGTTTCATCAGAGAAGTACACTACAGTTTCCAGACACTTTGTTTAGATGCTTGAAACTTCCTCTACAGGTTAAAGTAGGCTTTGCCTACTTATTAGCTGACAACTGTTGAAGTTGCAAATAAAAGAGTTGAGTTTTGGTAAACCAAAAAGAAAAAAAAAACCAAACAAAGAAGCTGTATGTCCTGCTTGATTGATTTTATGGGTGGGTTTTTCTTAAATATCTACTTCAGCTATGTGAATGTAATGTTCTGTAAGAGCATCATCTGGCTGACTCACATGTGAAGATGCAATAACGCTAAAGATCCTCTTTTTGCACTTAGGGTCTGACTCCAAGCTCATTGCAGTCAGTCCCCTTGATTTCAGTGAAGTTTGGATCAGGTCAAACTGACAACTCAGGGTTGTCACCAATCACTTAGGGTCCCAAAGCGTCCCAAGGCTGAAACCTGTATCTAGCAAGTGTTGAAGTTTACATTAATGTATGTACTTTTGGAACACGTGCCATAAATCCAAGTTAAATGTCCATGTTTGCACTAAGGATGTTCTTGTGATAAGACTGTACTTTTCAGCAACTTTAACAACAACGTATCTGTTGAATTTTTGAGAAAGGAAAAAGAATGTTGACCACTCATAATTTAATTTTGTGTTTCTTTGTCTAGTTTTGCTTTTGTAGAACATAGGTAGGTACAGGTGGTTTTGAGCAGATGTGTGCAAAGAGCACCTGACTGAGTGGAGAGCAGGGTTAATAGTGTGCATGCAGTAGTGAATTTGCTCTGTCCCATCCAAATGAAATGTTTATGCTGTGGACTAAAGGGGGACCTTTATGACTTTTATTTGTGAACTGATTCTTAAACACAGTCCTAAGTTAAGTTAAAACATACTGGGGTTTGTTTTGGGGGTTTTGTGACCATTTTTGTATGGAGGAATTGTGAAATTACTTGATGGCTGTGGTTGCCTGGGGGTTCCCCATCACACAGTGGACATTTCTCCCCTTTGGGTAGCCATTATTGCAGGTAACCCCCACACACCCTCAAAAACATGACCAGCTGAGTCTGAACTGAGCAGCGCCACAAGACCTAGAAAGATCCCAGTATCCTTCAGCCACTGGCAATCACAGCCAAGGGGTTTTAAGCCACTGAAGGTTCTTTTCATCTACTTTAAAATTGGTCACAATGCACTTGTTAGGTGGAAAAATAGGAGTGTCTTAAGTTACTGTCGGGGCTGTTTATAGTGGTAACAATTCTTGTGGTAACAGTACACATTTTGAGGTACAACTGTAAATATTTGTCTCAAACATAGCACACATTGCATATTAAATGGTTTTAATCTTTTTTGTCTTCCATAGTTTTAAATCTATGCTTTTATTAATTTATGAGGTTGATAAGTTCTGCGAATCTGAATGTACAGTCTGAGGTTTTTAACATTTAAAACTTTGCACACGACATGGTATGTTACCCTGAGTATGCTGTTGAACTAGGCTCTTCATGTATATGTATAAATTACAGTAGAGAATTTTCTCTGACTGCAAGTTTAAATGAACTATATTGTATATGTACCTGTAAAAAAATGTGTTAAATCTATATTTAAAGATTAAAAACTTGTTAAATAAATCCATATGAGAACATGCAATTCTGTTCAAAGACGCCTCTGCTATAATTCTAGAGAAAAAAAGAATTCCCAGAGTTTTGGTTTTAATTTCTTTGGAACAACTAAAACCTTCTTATATGCATTTTGATTTTAAGGTAAATCAGTGGCAGATGATCCGATTAGCTTCTTGCTGGATGTAGTGGCAATGAAATTGTCTGAAAGAGCAGCTACTGAAATCCCACCCTGGCTCAGGATGTCTCCATCCCCAGCCTCCTCTGCATCCCAGCATGGCTCAGGACATCTCCATCCACAGCTTTCCCTTCATTCCAGCACTGGGCAGCTCTGTCAGGAGGGACCTCTGGGCTGAGGACCAAGGGGCTGTGCTCATGGGTGGGTCCATGGGGGCTCTGTGGGCAACAACAGCCCTTTTCCAGGTGCCAGGGAAGTGGTCTTGGGGACACATCTTTCCAACAGGGAGGGAGGAGACCCTTGTCAGTGGGTTCTGCCTCTAGGGATGTGCTGGTGTCCCATGCATGGTGCCTGCAGGGTGGTAAAGCCTGTGCACGAGCTGCCCACACCAGGCATCCTAGTGCAGTTCCCAAAGGCCACGCTGCTTCCCCACGCACCTCTGGATTTTTCTATGGAAAGAGATACAAGGTGCACCAGCACTGATCAGAGGTAAACCTCCCTTCCTCTGGGATTATTCCCTTCTCTTGAAGCTGGGGACTGAATTAAACCCACTTGAATCACCCTGACAAAGGACCTCTGCTAAGCATCACCTTTGCCTGGAATGCCACCTCCCTTTTCCTGAGCCTCAGTGCCAGTGCCCACCCTGGGCATGGGGCAGGTGTCTCCTAGGGACCTGTCTGCCTTTTGGGTTTCCCAAGCTGCCTGCCCTCAGGGGACCTCCCACAAGCTTGTTTGGGGAGGGCAGCACACACTCTCCATCACTAAAGCAGTGCTTGTTGCTGCAGTCTCTAATTTAACATGATTAATATAAACACCAGGACAGGTAATGAGCAATAAGCAGTTCTCTTTGTAATCCTAACATGGCTCAGCAGAAATCATTAGCATAAAGGCAACCACTACCTTTAGATGAGTTTTATACATATTTTAGGTAATTTTTGCAGTCAATTTTATGCTGTCCTAAAGCAGGAGGAGCATTTCCTGCTGCCTGTGATCCATCTCACCTGGCTCACATGAAAACACCTGGCCAAGAGCAATGTGGGTGCACTGCTGTGTGTGTTCACCTCCCTCATGGACTCCTCCAGCTGGGTTGATGGTGGGTGCTGGTGTCTGAGGCACCCGTGCCTGCTGGGCTTCCCTTGCCCATAGTGCTGTGTGGCAGCTCTGGGCAATGTTGGTGGCATGGTGGCCCAGGGCACGTGGGAGGCATGCCCCAGCTCATCCACACCAACCTCTGCATTCAGGATTTGGGAACTCACACCACCTCAGCAGTGCCAGTGCATTCAGGAATACAGTCATGGACCACTAAAAGGGCTTTTTATTTCTTTATTACCACATTTTCATTGTGTTCTCTCAACTTTTGCCTTCCAAGAGCAGAAGATATTTCATTTGGAAATGTTTATTAAACTGCAATGATTTCTCAAAAAGGTGGAGATTGCTATGGGTCTCTCTTCACTCAATCAGTCCATCCCCCAGCACGGTGTAGCCTCCCCAGCACAGCACAACACTCCTTTGGGTTAGGCCAGCTTCGTGTTTTGCTTTATCCACTTCACATACTTGGAGACCCTGGTGTAAATGCCATATTTGCCTGGCTTGGCACATTCCTCACCCCAGCTGGTGATCCCTGTGAGAAACCAGGTGCCCTCGATCTCAGAGGTGTAGGGCCCCCCGCTGTCCCCCTCGCAGGTGTCCCTGCCCCCGGTCGGGTAGCCTGCACAGAACATGTTCTGCAGGATGGTGGTGGAGGTGCTCTTGAGGCAGGTCGGCCGGTCGACAAAGGGCACCTTGACGACCTGAAGGGTGATGGCCGGCCGGCCGCGAAACAGCAGGCCGCCCCAGCCGCTCACCGTCCCCGTCCCCTGCTTCAGCAGGGCGTTGGTGAACTCGCGGCTGCCGAGGCAGATGGGGGTGACGTAGCTGTTGAAAACGAGGGGCTCGTCCAGCTCCAGGAGGGCAATGTCGTTGTGGTACTCGTTGATGGACCTGTCATACGTGGGGTGGGGAAGGGCTTTCACCACTTTACGCCGCTGCTCTGTGTGGTCATCCTCCTGAGTGTTGTGTTCACCTACAGAGACAAGTGTGACTTGGGCTCTATCCCTCACTGATCATGTCCTGGCAAGGCCACGCCAATGCAATTCCAGCCCAGCCAAGTGGCTGCAGAGCTGAGCCCTCGGATTGCTGGGAGACTGATACTGGCCAGGTTGCTTGCTCCTTGTCAAAGGATGCTGGAGGTTTCCTCACAGCAGCGCCTCCTCTATCCCTGCAGTTGGCAGAACCCAAACCCATAGGCGTGACACCGGGCTCACATCGGCCAATCGTGTGCCAGAGATCCAGATGCTTTACCAGAGTTAGTAGCAATGTGGCTGTTTGGGGGATTTAGCACTCTCAATGAAGGCATGTTGTTCTTGCATCAAAGGGAACAAAGCCCATTGATGAAAAATCGTGGTTTAAAATAAATAATTTAATAATGAAAGAAACCTGACCTTCCCTTTTCTAAAACTACACATGCACGGGGCAGAATGGGCTGCAGGAGGCTACAAAATGCCACATCCTGGTGCTCACAGGTGCCCGAGTTTCCACTGCCCGCCCGAAGCTCAGCTGCTCTCAATCACTGCCGGCAGCTTCAGGTGCCTGTGACTGAGTTGCTGGCAGCCTGTTACCTCCCCTCCCGGCTTGTGTAACAGGTAGAGGAAAAGGGAATATGTTCTGTGGTCCCAGGTCGGCGAATGGGCAGAGTTGGGTCCGCCTGTAGCCGTATCCCTCCTCCCGCTCGCGTGCTGCCTGTGCTGAAGGTTGGAGAGAGCAGGATGGCTTTTCCCGATTGCTTTCTCGCAGCCCCAGAGGCGCAGGGTGCTTTTAACCCCTGCTGCGGGGTTTCTACACGCTCTGCTGTGATCTCCAGAATACACCGTCTCCTCTAAACAGTATCTGCAGCACTGCTGGCCCTGCCCGTGTCCTGTGCCTGCTGTGGCTGCCTGCGAGGAGCAGCACGGAGCCTGCGAGAGAGGTGAGGTGCATTTTTGCAGTCACGCCAGTGCTGGCGAAGGTGGGAGGGGTGGCTGGTGCTGCCGATGTGCTCTGGGAGGGCTTCTTTTGCTGCAGAGTGTGAATGTCAGCTCCCTTGCAGGCTGTGTTTGTACAGTGTAAACGCAAGACAGATGTGGGGGAGACTTTCAGACGGTTTTTCTTACATTACGGCTGCTTGCTACTACTAGGGACCTAAAAATATGCTTCAGAGATGAAAGTGGAGTAGTAAAGATGCACAGGAGAGTGAAATGCTTCTCCTACCTCCTGCTATAGATTTTTTGGCCTCCTAAGATATCATGTACAAAGCACGAAGGGATGTGAAGAACTCTGATGTTGCCCGTGCTGTGTACATGGTGCAGGCACAAATTCAATAGTCCCTGGAGCCCTGCAAAACCATATTTTGCTTTCTTGACTTGCTATCTGGCCAAAATTCTGCCCCGGAAACCCAGCAGTGCCGCAGAGCGGTGTGAAGGGAGAGCAAGGGGACTTGTCTGATAACATATCCTGAATGGAGGGAGTGTGTGATGTTCAGGAGAGAGCCTGAAAGGAGAGGCAGTTTGCATGCATGAGCAGCAAACACAAAACTTCTGTCCAGGTGAAATATGTGCTTTTCTTGGGGGGAAACTGGTTTTGCATTGGGCATTTTATGCTTTTCGACATTAGTGGGTACAAGGCTGGACTTCGTACTCAGCTTTCCAGCAAAACTGCCTGGAAATAGAGAGTGTGCAAGCTGTGAGCTTGCAAGAGTAAGAGAGTGTGCAAGCTGTGAGCCTCATCCTGCCAGGATCTGGCAGTTGTGCCCAGCTCCATGGCACTAAGCCTCCAAGGTCCAGCCAGGCACACTCAGGAGCATGTTAGCATGGAAGATAAAGATGCAGCTGGAGCCCTTTTGATGAGCTCATTTGTGTAGGTATAAACTCAGTGTGTCAGAGCTAAAATGTCATTTTTGTCACTACTACATTTCATAGTGCCTAAACAGAAAGCACGGATTGTAACCTATGTCGATATTCATACAGGGGAGAAACAAATATTTTAGGGAAGCTGATTCTGCCACAGCTGTGAGATGTGGCACCTTGATGCTCACCAAGGCCCCATGCTGAGTTATCAGCAGGCTTCTTAGCAGGAGGTCTGGCACAGTTGAGTGTCACCAGTCAGGGGGAAACACCATTTTTCAAGCAGAGACACATTTGGTTTTTTAAGTAGCAGCATAACCTGTTGTGCAACCTGGCTACACAGCCCCTGTCTAACTCTCCAGAGACCCTGCTCTACAAGCACACTTTCCAACATGCTAGCCCAGTTTCTCTACCTCAGTACATAAATACTATTGACTTTTAAAAAGTTAGGAGCAGAAGTAGTCATCTTTTCCTTGCAAGGAGGTAGTCAGGTTACTGATGCCCCTCTTGAAGCAGCCACACAAATCCTGCAAGTTCTCTGAGAGCTGCGTGAAAACGTAGTGTGATCTCCAAGATCAGAACTCTCCAGTGAGGCCTGTGTGGCCAGCAGAGATAAATATCCACCACACCAGCTCAAGGGGCAGCATTTTAACTGAAGTCAATAGGGCTTTAAAGCATCCTGGGTGTTTGGCTCAGGTGAGCTTGCGGGTGGTCAGGTTGAAATGTGTTTACAATATGGTCCAGCAGCTCCCTGGCCTTGGGACCAAGGCTAGACCCAGCTCACTGCTGCCACCAGAGGTGGTGGTACTTGCAGGGACCAGGCTGATGAAATGCTGCAACCTGCAACTGGGGCCCCTGTGCCCTATAGCAACTTGTGCCACAGTGCTGCCCACCATGATGGTGTGGATCACAGTGTTCTGTGCAAGCCCTGACTCATGTCAGTCCCCTGCTCTGTCCAGATGTTGCCTGAGGTGCTCACCTGCCACAGCAGTGATGTCATGGCCTGGCTTCAGGCAGTGCGCTGCTGTCACCACCCACTTCTCGTTGATGATGGATCCGCCACAGAAGCCCACATTATTACTGTCCACCAGGTGAACCTGTGGGAGCAGGAGGATGTCACACCCATGAGTTTGTGTAAACCTGAACTAGCAAAAGGTGTCCCTGCCCATGGCAGGGGGTTGGAACCAGATGATCTTTAAGATCCTTCCAACCCAAACCATTCTATGATTCTATGATCTGCTGAAACTGATGGAGCTCAAAACTGAGCTGTGTTGTTTCTTGCAAAGCTCCCCTCCCTCAGAATTCAGCTTGATTTTGGTAAATTCATGGACTACTGGGCAATTTATTGCTGTAGCTCAGTACCAAATCCTTTGCGCCCCACCAGGTAAAGCTCTTGTGGCTTTTTTGCCAAGGTGGACCCACATTCAGGCAACTTTTTTTTGCTGTGACATAAAACCATGTAAAGAAAGAAACTGTGTTCCTGTTAGACTTGAGACCTAGTGCTATTCTAACCTCAGAGATGGACTTGGGGTATTTAAAAGTAAGATGGTCCTGCTTTCAGAAAGAAATGAGTTAACAGAGTGCCTGCTGGGGTTAAAGAAGAGTTGCAGAAATAGCTGGTACCTGCCAAGGCACCTCGCCTTTCATGCTGTCTGTCCCGCCGACAACTCGGGTGCCCTCCTTAATTATTGGTGTGATTTTCGTGGTGGCAGCAGTGCTGGTTTCTGTGATGTTGTCGAGCACCTCGTCTTGAGCATCCTCGTGGTCATCACTGGTTATGTTCCAGTTCTCAAAGGTGTTCATGGATCGGGTGAGCTTGCTCTTCGCTTCAGGAGCCGTGATCTTCCCACAGGGATATGGCACTGCAAGTGAAACAGGCATAGTTATGACTGGCTGTGTCATTTTGAGAGTTATAGCTACTGAAGAAGCAGGTGAGAAGGCAGATGCTGCCTCATCTCACCACCCTGTTTTGGACCGACATGGGAGACACATGTCAGTGTGCTGGCCATGTGTTCCCTGTGCAAACATGCCTGTGCCTTTGAGTTGTAGTGCTGGCAATACGTAAAAGTAGCAAAAGCATAAATTGTTTCTGGGCTTTAAAAAAGACATCTGAACAGTTTTAAAAATGAAAAAAGCTTGTTGGTTGAGAATGCGTGCCTGACAGGCTGGTGCAGCTGTGCCTTCTCTCGGTGGGATGCTGTGGCGCATACCTGGGAGGCTCATATCAGGCAGCCGGGCACTTGGCTGACATTTCTATGGCAAGTGACTCCAGAACAATAAATGTCCAGCTGGGAGAGGACAGGAAATAAGATCTGCCAATTGTACAGATAATCCTGCTTGGCACCAAGGTGAGGAAAACATTAATAAACTCTTTCTAGAGTTGTAGATTTTCTCTGTTAATTAGGATCTCATCTGCAGGCTTGTTTCAGATGAGCTCTTCCCATTTCTTTCCTATGCAGTGTGTGCTGAATTCCTGCTGATAGTGGCAGTCAAAATAGTAAATAGCATCAGGCATTGTCTTTCATCTGAAAAGCTTTTGACAGCACTGAGCAAACAAACATTAGTGTAAAATCAGATGTGAGTGTGACCTATGGAGATTTCATCCTCTATTGTTAAACAGTCTGCTTTAGGAACAGGACTTAAATAAGAGTTGAGTGATGGCAAGTGCTACCCTTGAGGTTAGGCCAGGAAATGAAGGCTTCAGAGCCAACAAAAGCTAAGCTTTTGAAGGAAGGGCAATTACCCAACCTGAAAGATGATCTTATTGCTAACAGTAAACCTTTCTGGTCCAGTGAAAGTGATACAGCATGTTGGGCAACACAGCCTGAGTTCTTAATTATCTCTGTTAACAGGACTCCGAGTCTAAGATACTTCCTACACTGATTGCTGAAAGCCAGCACTTCAGACCATTCCTGGCCATGGCTGCCAGGTCTTAGCAAACTAACTCACCTGTGCAGGTACCTGCTTGGATGTGCAAACCTGTTACACTCAGGTGTTAGAAATATGATAGCATCAAATGTTAAATTGACTTTAGATGACAAGATATTCGTCCGCAAAGTCTCCTCTCTCCCCTGCCAGATGTGCTTCTCAGATGTTCATGCCCAATTAGCTTGCTGTGTTGTAGTGGGTTGGGTCTATGCTGTTAGAGTTATTGTAACAGCTCAGGAGCAGGGTAAAGGTGGGGAATATGGCAAGAACCAGCTATTCTTTAGCCCTGTATGAAGCTGCAGCCTCAAGAAATGCATTTCTCTTCCACCCCACTTGATACCACAGCTAAACCACCTTGTCTGACAGGTTGTCACTGAGAGTCTCTGAGTACAAATACACACTGTTGGGAGGACACGCCACCACAACTTGTTTGTATCCACCCAACTCAGGCAATTATAAATGGGTGATGACCAGCCATGAAAGGGACTATTAGAAGGATTTACAGTTAGAAAGATCATCTTTTGTTCTGAAAAAGTCCAAGGCATCCTCAGTGTAGAAGCAGTAACCAAATAGTAACTCCTATTGGAAGAATGTGGGAGTGAGCTCTGGCTGGCTGGATGCTGGTGTAGCTGAACATCACTTTTCTGCCTCCAGAAAACTACTGATCCATATGTAGAAACACGGTATGGCTGCAGGTGGGAGAGTAGCCTGTGTGAGCAGCCATCTGAGACCAGCATTTGCCTTATGAACAAATTCCTGGACAACTACCCTTCTTCTCCACCCACCTAGGCTAAAAAAAGGATGTTTAAATTGAATCCTCTGAGCCAGACCCCACATCTGCCTTTGGGGAAAGTGCAGGGTCAGGCTCTTTACATTTGCTAAGCAGAAAAACAAGTCTGGTTGCCAACAGGATATTGCATTTCTATGAGATTCATGTATCTAAATCCAGGACAAGACCTTGAAAACTGTAATCCAAATCTCTTAAAAACAGTTTAAAAGTTAACCTGTAGGTTCACAGGACTTTCCATCTTCATGAAGTCTATAGCCAGCAGCACAGGAACACACAACCTTCTGTGGTGGGTCATGACTGCAAAAGTGCTTGCAGCCTCCATTTTTAATAGCACAAGTGAAGTCTGAAAGGAATGAAAACAAAACTGTGAGAGCTTTTTTGAAATACAACAGGTCAGACATTTGTTGTAAGGAGAGCATCCTTCCAAATCACATCCCTGAATGAAGGATCTTTAGGCAACTTTTCAAGAAGGCAGATCGAGGAGCCTATACAAGGCCCCCAGAGTCCTGGCACGATCTCCTGCCTCCAACAGCTGCGTGCTGTATGAAATTTGGCAGCCTGACCCTAAAGGACTCGTGTAAATATTTGGTTACAAGCCATGTGATTTCCCTGCTGTTGTTCTGCTTTCCACCCCTGCTTACAGCAATCCAGCCCCAGTGTGGGCGCTTGTAGAGAACACAATGTGTCAGATGGGAGCAAGCCCTGAACCCAAGCAGGGCTTTGTCCTGGGATTATCACTGGGCTCTGAGTTGAAATTTCCAGTGAAGCCATATGTTATTCCTGATATACCAATAAATCATCGCAGCCTGACATGGAAGACCTATTTCAGCTGGTTGTTTGATGAAACATGTCCCAGCCTGAGGCAGAATGAGATTCCCATGACTTGTACCTGTCTTTTCCCACTCCACCTCTCACTCCTCCATGGAGGGAACACCATCTCTTGAAGGTGGGAAACCACTAATCTGCAGAGGCCCTTTCAATTCTCAGCAAGTTTTCAAATAACTTCACAGCAGATTAACTCCACTCCTACTTCCTCAAGGACACCTCCCTTCCTGTAGCCATTTTAATGCCATCATTTACTATTTTTACAGAGCTTCTCTTCACGCCTCACTTCTAGCTCTATTTTTGCTCTTGTCTCACTTCCACAAGAAATCTGCAATGAGACTATTTAAATTTGATGCAGCTTTGAAATGCTCTTTTTAACGTACACTCCTCTCTTGCCAGAGCAGAATCACAACTAGAAAGAGAATCTTTTATTAGTGCAGTGAGTCTAGCACATTACGCAAGTTGCACAGCCCCTGATTATATTATAAGAGCCGAATATCCCTCTTGCTTAAATTATCAGCTGTTTGGTTTTCATAAACTCCTCAACCCATCAGGAAAATATTTGCCTTTTGTTTGCCTTCAGAATCAAGGTTGCTGCTGATAATTATAATTACGAATTCAGCAGAGTGCTGTGGAGAGGAGGTTGAGATAATCCTGTCCTGCTCAGCACCTGCTGTCCATCCTGGCATGAGAAATGGAGAGAAGTGGGAGAATGGGGACCCCAATGGGGTCAGTTAAAAACTCTTGCTTTCAGTGGGTGAGCATGTTGTCCCTGAATGTTGACAGCCCCAGAAAGGCTTGCGCTGGGGAGATAAAGGAAGGTCTCTCTCTCTCTCTCTGTCAACATTTGTGCTGGCAGCTAAACAAAAGACCTTGAGCCTGAGTCTCCACTGAACCCTGCATAAGAGCAGGTGCTCAGAGGAGCTGGACCTGGGACGTGACCAAGGGCTGGAGAGGACAGGAACATCTGCTCCTGTATCCCCAAGCACACCCCCCTGAAATCCCATTGCCAACAGGCTGAATTTATGCTTTTCTGCAGTGCCTTACAGCAAAGCAAAATGTGTCTGAAACATCCCCTAGTAGGATGAAAATCTGTGCCTATTTTGATCCCATGGGATTTCAAGTAGAGCAGAACAACCACTGGATGAGCCCCCAGTACATACCTATCTCACAGTTTCTGCCTTCGTACCCAGCTGGGCACCAACACACATAGGAATTTATTCCATCCTTGCAAACGGCTCCATTTTTGCATGGGTTGGGGTCACACTGATCTCCATCTTGGAGAGAAGACAGGAGAGTTAACAAATATGAGTGTCCACCATGGCTGGTGCCGATGACGTGCTGGAGCCTTGCTCTGTGCAAGCCTCCTACTAAAGACGAGCAAGACACTGCATTGCTTCCTTCTTTGTAATGAAAAATAAGTCAGATCCTGGCACCCAAGTGTGCTGAAAATGCCAGTGCTGGGGTAGCATCACCAGCTCTTTACCCAGAATAATAATTGTGTGCCCTGTCCTGTGTGGGTTAATTCTGCTCCTTTCCATAGAACACCTCTTCAGTCACCCTCCTGCAACATCTCAACAGGACCTTATTCTTGGCCAGGTTAGACAGGCAATTTTAGAGGGTTTGCTTCCTCAAGAGTGGTTAGAGTATCCTAATCTGGATTGTTTTAACAGTGCTGTCTGTTGTATGAAAGTTTGGATCCATCCATTTGGGTTTGGAGACCTCTCTGTGTATCAGGATTGAGAACCTTCGTAATTGCTCTTCCTTTCTCGGTCTTGTACTATTATTAATTGATCTAGATTTTCCCTTCTGTGTCAGGGTTTTTATTTTCATGGTTGCCTGCAGCTGAGAAGCTGAGGCTTTAGCAGAAATATTCACTATTGCACAACTGGCAATCTAACACTGTGAAAGAGTAAATCAGTGACATTAAATGGCAGCGAACGCCCTTTGAAATGATTATGCCGAGGCACAGAGGAAGGGGAAGGCCTTGCTGAGTTTTGTGTCCTGCCAGGAAGTGTGGCAGTTAATGGTGCTTTCAGGAACGGGCTGGAATGTAAAACTGCAAGCAGGAACAAAATGGTTTTGTCTTGTCTAAGTTACAGTGTTGGGGTTTGCACATAAGGTGAGGATTGCAGTTGTTGCTCCCTGGTGAGGGCAGCTGGGGCTTAAGTGTTGTGCAAGGGATGAGCTCCTGGGGGCTACACATGTTGGGAATAGCAGCTTGTAAACTAAACACTAAACCAGGCACTTCAGATGACAGAGGAATATATGGTATTCCTTACTTTTTATGAGCTAATTTGTGGCAGGGAAACAAACTCAGTGTTGAGTTTCATCAGCTGTTTTTTCAGAGGATAGTCCTACAATGCAAATGTAACTTTTTTATTTTATAGTCTGGACTGAATAATCTGAATTATTTAAGGGTTTTTAGTGAGATATTCTGGGCACTTCGCCAATCTGTGGAGCAGTTCATTTATTGAAATGTCCTTAAAATTAGTTTCAGATGTTGTAGTGGGCATTGAAATCTTTTTGCTAAGGGAATGAGGAGTCGCTGGGGGTGGAGACTGAAAAGGAAAAAGAAAACAGTGAAGTAAGGGTTTGGGAGCAATGGTGTGAATTGCAAACAGCTGTTTGCTATGATCATGTCGAGGCTCCACTTTAATACGGCATTTCTAGGGATTCACGCTGTGCTTTCATGAGGCTGGGCCTTATCTGGAGATCTCTGCTTGAGAACAGAGCACTTGCTGTTTGCTGAAGGGGTGTTAATTATTGCTGAAAGCAGAAGCCCAGAGCATGGCCTAGGCTCAACAGATCCATGTCTGTGTGAATTGGTTTTGTTTCGTGAGGTTTTGGAAATTTGTTCCAAAAAACCTGTCTGGACAAAGTAAATGCTTAAGACATTTTTTTTTTTTTTTTTTTTTTTTTTTTTTTTTTTTTTTTTTTTTTTTTTTTTTTTTTTTTTTTTTTTTTTTTTTTTTTTTTTTTTTGGCTTGCCATTTCTACACCAACAGGACAGGCTCAGGCTCAGTGGCTGCAGAATTTAGGGTGCATGGCTCTGAGACATAACACAGTTTCTGGGTGCTGGAATACATTTGTTACAATAACATCTGCTATTTATGCATTGAGAGATGAATATTAATCATTTGAACAGGAAGAAAGTGGCTCTTACCAATGTATGTTTTCCAAAACTCCATCTGCAAAGGAAAGAAGAAAAACAAAAAAAAAAAAAAAAGAAAAGAAGTTTCCTTTGTTTTCTAATTTCTGAGCACTGTCTGGCTGAAGTAGTACACGGATGACTCCAAAACTGAAGGAAAAGACTTGAAGGGAAACCACCCTCGATAATCCCAATGGTGACCAACAAAGCTTTTAAAGTGGTTCCCCAGCCCAAGAGATGGATCATGAATGAGAATCAGCCATGCCAGATGCTGCTCTTGGCCCTGCAGGTTTTCCCCTTGCTGTTCACTCCTCTTCCCCCTCTGGGCCTCACTGGAAGGGCTTGTAGAGGTGTGGGCAGGGGGGAACAAGGTGTTGCCATTTTGCAGCAGTGATACTCACTGTTTTCTCTTGGTTTTCAAATACTTCTCGGGCTTCTTCAAAGCTGCATTTTTCTTCCATACATTCTCTCTCGAGGTTCCCAGGAATAAACTCTTCTAGTCTGTTTGAGTTGGCTCGTTTTTGCCTCTGCAGAACCGAGTTTGCCTCTTTGTTCTCGATGAAGACTGCAATTTGAACAGAAATAGGGGCTGGAGAGCAGCATGTACCGTTGTGTGGTACAGCTGGGATGGACTGTCAGGGCTTTGCTCTCCCAGAAAGCAAGTCCTTTTCAGGCATTCACCCCCCTCTTGCCCCATGGCCAGGGACATTTCCTGAGTGTTATCATCTACCTGAAGTTTCTTTGGTGCCCGACTTAAGTGCAATCCCAAGCATCAAATCTGGAGAACAAAGTATCAAAATAGTCAATAGACAGAAATGACTGATGGCAAGATAGTGATTGGGAGCCCTGAAGTTTGATGCTTAAAATACCCCAAAGCAGATGGTGTAGCTCCTATCACAGATGCACAGACAGAATAAGCTGTTTGAGAGGGGAAAATAATAGGCTTTTTCATGATGCTGCTTGGTGAGGTCTTGTTTGGACACAGAAATTGTCCCACTTTAGCTGCCTCTGTCTGTTCTGGCTGTGAAAGGCCATTTGCTTCTGCAAGCAGCTGCAGCCCTTGGAAGCGACAGGCCATTTCCTTCTCTCCCTGCTTCTCATCCTTGCCTGTGCGCCTGGGTCCCACCATTTCCTGCTGGCAGGAAGGGTGGCATGAGCCTTCCTCACCCCCTGGGCCTTGGTCACGTCAACAAGGGTGTGTGCATCCTTCAGTGGGCTGGTCAATCTCCTGGGCCATGCATCCCATCAGCAGGGACAACAGCAGTTGCCATCCTGTGACAGCCTCCTGCCAGAGTTTGCTTCTGACTCCCTTCTCAGGGAATCCCATCTCTGCTGACGACTCTTGTTCCCCCATCCCACTGCTTTAAAACACATTGTTCACCCAAAGGAACTCCCCACTTTGCTTCCCCAGCTTCTGCTCTCTCTCCACCCTCCCTTAGCACTCGCAGCGTGTCCATTTTTGTCACCAGATGGCACGGTAGAGCAGCTCTTAGAGCTGCTGGTGACCACCTGAGACACAGACCCTCATCTGTGGGCTCTGTGCTGGAAGGGAGTTGGGTATCTCTTGGACTGACACCTCTTAGGGCTAAAGAGAGCTGAGCCATGTGGGCATACAGGAGGGTGAGGGGTGAGTACCAGTCACTTGTCCCATCTCGTGGCTAACTCCTGCTCCCAATGCAGAGCAGACCCCAGCCTCACCAAGCCTTCAGATGATCAGCTTTGTCGAGCTCCCGTGAGCCCCAAGCAGGCTGATTTGACTGACACTATGCCACTGACAGTGTAACAAGCCCCTTCACTGTCAGATCTCTCTGCAAGAGACTGAACTAACAGATTTTGCAATGCTTTTAATCACTGTACAGCAAGGTTGCACCTCTACCTTCCTCATGCTAGTGTGGTTTTGGTTAAAATGAAAAGGATGGGTAGAGCACTGACCTCTGATGAAGCCAGGCTTGTTTCAAACACTGCTGGTCCCCTCCCAGCTGCAGGGTTGTGGTTTATGTGTGGGACGTGAATGTACTCCCAGCTGTGTGGCACCAGGGGCACATCCTGGCTGGGGGAGACCTGTCCCTTTTCCCTCTTGGCATGGGCTTCAGCCTCCAGTTTGACCCCAAGCTGGACTGGAAAGGCTCAGGTGGGAATGATGGAGCAGTCTTCCTTGGTTTTTTCACCCTGTTGGGCTCCCCATGTGCTCAGTGCCCAGGGAACATGGTGTGGGCACAGCTGCACATTGCCCTGCATGGAGGGAGGCAGCTGTGTCAGACATGCTCCTTCTTCTCTTCCCAGTGGGATATGCCAGGCACCTGCTGTGATTAACCCATTTAATGGAGAGAATTCATTTGAATGAATGCAGTTTTACCTTCCCTCATATCCCTCTAGGTTTTCTCCATTGCTTACTGATCCCACATGCTGCTTTACAAGCAAAACTTGATTTGGACTGAAGGTTGGAGGCCCTGTAGGGTGACAGGAATGGCACTCACCTGGCTGGAAACCATCCTCACACTATGAATACACTCAAATGTGATTTAACAAATTCTGAGCCAGTATCTGAGAGAGTGAGATGGGTCTCTGGGCCAAGTGCTAGGGGGGCACACCTGCCAGCTGAATACTGTATTTTATTGTGGGTACACCTGGGTGGGTGGTGGTACCAATATGAGGTTCTGCTCACTTTTTACTGCTTATCAAACATTTTTGAAAGAGCCTTTTTTTAACCTGCTACTAGCAATGTTTTAATGAAAGAAGAAAGACCAGCCTTGGAGCAAACAAGAACTCACACTGGATGTGAACCAGACTCTGCTGGAACTGTTGCTGCTGCAGATAAATCAAGCAACAGCCTGCATTACTATGTGTGATTGCCCACATCCATCAACTGCTCTATCTTGTCTACAGTTTTGGCTACATCTTACAGTCTTTGTTAAATTCACACTGGGCTTAGCTTTAAACAACCCTTGCAGTGGCAAATCCAATGACTGCTTTATGGATGTGAGCACTTGTTTGTACTCCAGGACAAAGTGATGGCACACAAAGATGTGTGGACGTTACTCAGCGACCAACTCTCTCCCCTTTTTTCCTTCTGTGTGTGTGTGCATTCTAAAATGGCTGAATCAAGCTCTGAAAGCTCAAAAGCTGCAAAAAAAAAAAAATCTAAGAAAAATTCCATTCTTAAAATTAATCCCTGTGACACAGTCTGTGTAAAATCAGCATAAAAACTATTATTTCATTCCCAAGAGAAGAACCAGGGCTTTAAGGAGGAGCTATGAAATGCAGCAATCCCTCTGAGCTGTCGTCTCCCATAAGACTGCACAAGCTGTCCCACTGTCAAGTGACAAACTGTCTCTTTGCCAGTGTCTGTAACACCCAGTACCCAAAAGAGAAGGATTTTCTAGGTTTTAAATGAACTCACCTGCACTTTCATCACCAAGACAAGCTGCCAGAAGACAAATGGAGAGTACGAGGGGGATATTTGCCATTTTCTTTCCACCACCCCAACCGCTTGCTGACAACTTGTTCGTGCGGTGGAGCTCAGTCAATAGTTCCAAAGTGCAAGTGCTTGCTTATTGACACTGGGTAACCCTTTAATTTAAGGTCCCCAGATGTGCCATTGCTGAAACTTGAAATGACAGCATGGGTGCTATTGGAGGGGGCACGTCCACACGCAAGAAATATGCCAGGTTTTTTGCAGTCCTTGGGCTCGTCTTCTGCTGTGTGGGATATTACTGCCATGTTTAGGGGTTGAGCATTGCTCAAGAATAAATAGATTGAGCTTCAGAGAACCACTTTAAAGCACTGAATTTCCCACTCCTACCCAGGGGATGCTGACCATATGAAAGTCAACAGTAGCATTTTCAAAGACTTCACCATAGTCTGTGTTTCACCAGAAAAAGCAGGTGCAATTCCTTTGGAGATGTGCCTACAGATAATGTTCTCTCTCAGGGCCCAGGCACCCTTGGAGCATGGCTGTGTCAGCCAGGATGGGTTACCTAATTAAAAACCTGGATGAAGTGAGGTGTGATGATTGGTCCATTATCCAGGTCTGCTGGGGCAAATCCTGGACACATATGGAGTTTCTTAGGTCTTCCTTTACCTGAAGCTACAGTAAGGAAGCTGCTACTCGGTGGCTTGGACAGTGGCTGGTGTAGAGATGTGTTGAGAAGTGACATTTTGGAGCAGGCAGAGCAGGCAGGGCTCCTGGCTGCAGAGAAGCCTCTGCCCAGGGCAGGTCCACAGGCTGCTCCTGATCCACACTGACCAAGGAGTACACTGAAAAGAAGGGAATATGAGGGAAATGAAATAGAAAAAACAGTAGGTTTTCATACAGAAAATAAAGGGTGGGGTTTTGCATGAAATGATTCATATTTAATGGTGGGCTACTTGCAACTTTTAAACCCCATGTCTTCCCTTCTTCTGACCTTCCTTTAGTATGAACAGCTATTTCAAGGGAAGTAATTGCTTTATTGCTTTTTCGAAAATATTGAATATTGAAAAAAAACACAACCAAACAAAAAAAGAAACAACAAACAAACCAAAAATGAAACACAAACTTCTGGAGAGGCCAAAACTCTCCCCCGACCTCACTCCTTGAGGAGCTGTAAGGAATGTAAGCCAAAATAATTCCTCCCACTCCAGGGAGTGACCTGTTCCTCAAAACCTGCTTCCAAGTTTCTGCTTCTCCCCCTACTCCACCGTGAACAGGGCAGTAATGGAATCCACCATTGCACCTGTGCACATCTGGGGCTTGCCCAGCTACCAAAAGGTCTTAGACGGAGGCGTTTTAAAGTAGAACTCCATTTGCAGTGTGCTGTTGGTGCTATTGCCTTTTGGTATTGGCTTAGCTCTAGTTCTAGGCTAGATGGATATTCTGCTACTGTCAGTGCAAGGGAATCCCAGTGTGTTTCGTGGTGCCGTGAGTGCTCACGAGCAGGCAAACATCAGCCAGAGAAGTGTCTTCCAGGCTGGAGAGCTATTAGTTTCTATGAGGTTACAATAACCCTTGGGTAGTTAAAGTGTTTGCTTGAGCTTATGAACCATAAATTCTGTGCACTTAAAAAAAATTAAGAATGTTCCTTTGTGAAGCAAATGGGAGAGACATTTATGGTTGCATGGGTATTTGGAGTTACTTTTGTATGCAACACAGACTGATCAACTGCAGGTAAATAGAAGATTCTGAATGTGAGTTAAAGCCTCGTGAGGTCTGTGTTGCCTAGGTGGAAAAAATCCTTTATCTTCCATTTCTTGAGCAAACAAAAGGTCCTGAAACCTATAATTCATCTTGTTTCTTCTTGCTTCATTTGAAACAATCTTTATTCATCACTGACAGTAGCTTTTGTTATCAAATTTCTGTGGTAGATAAATGAGTTAGGACGAGGTAATGTGCTGTTGATGTAAATTGAATGCAAAGTGAAGAAGGTAATGATCATCTCTCATTTTCCATGCATAAGGAAATGCAAATGTGAGAAAATAAATTGAGCTAAAATGCTGAAACAATACATCTCCTATCAATAAAGAGGAGTGTGGAGAATGGTCTCCCATAACAAAGGATAATTAGAATCTCATTACTGTAAATATTTTACTTCAGAACATAGGTCAGTCAAATTATTTTAGGTTTATAGTGCATATTTCCCTTGTAATAGTATTTGCAACATTATTGCTAATTAATCTTCACAGAGAATGCCAACATCATTAGAATAAACATAGCTATTAATACAAATAATTTCTATTGTTTACTACTACTGCTGACAACTTTTGGGACACTAATTTGAAGGCAAAGTCCTTCTTTTTATTTATTTTGCACACAAAATCCACAGAATTGTGTTCACCATCATGGGCACTTTGGAGATGAAAGCTTTGTCATTTAGGAGGATGACATCAATGAAATCTGAATTTATTCTGGCTTACAAAGATGGTATTAAAAAAGAAGGGTATTTAAAATACACACCCAAGTCATATTCCTGCTTATTAAATAGGATTTCTGTAGCAATGAGCTATTAGGAGATGTCTCTTCTTGCTTGAGGTGTTAGGTTTGGGGCTTTTATTGAAAAATGTCCCTTTTTTTGTTAGAGCAGAACTACCACACACATGTGGCAGGGCCCCTACCTCTGGCTTGGGGACTGGCCCTCTTTCAGAGAAGCTCTCTGCTGCAAAGTTAAATGAAGTTTATGAGAAATCAGAACAAGAAATCTATTTGCATTTTAATCTGATAGATTTTTTTAAAAATGTGCTTTGGCTGCACTGATCAATAATGTTAAACAGCCTGATGGCTTGAGCATCATGTTAAAGGATTTTTCATAATCTCCCTTGTCTCCAAATGCACTCTTTTAAGTGAAAAATCCTCACTCAAAGACTTTAGCAATTTGCCCTTGTCCTCTGCACAACTGTGGTAAGCAATCTTTCCTTAACCAACAGCAAACAAGGCATTTCTGACCAAAAAAAAAAAAAGAAAAAAAAAGAAAGAAAAAAAGCCAGGGAAAGTAATGCTTGATCTTTGTTTTCTTATTCTTTATTTGATCCTTTTGAAATCCCTGACTTTTTCTGGAGCAGTGAGTGTGGGAAAGTATTCAAATATAAAGGCAGCACAGGCATGGAGTCCTTTGCAGTGCCAAGCGTTCTGTTGTAGTGATTAATATCTTGGAGAAAGTACCAATTCTGCTAAAAGTCCCATAACCTCCATAGGTACCAAGGTGCATTGGTGCATTAGTGACCTACCCCAGGTGAAGATATGCCCTCATCTCTCCAGGATGCAGAAGCCTCGTTCCTTTGGTGGTGGCTCTGGGCTGGTGGGAATGCAGGCCCATGGAGATGCTGCTGGTGACTTCAGTTCTGTGCTGTGGGAGGGGTACATAGGCCAAAGGAGGTGTCTGGTGATGTGAAATAGCAATGAGGAGCAACTTTTCAGTGATGGCAGCAGACAGCTTGTACATGAGCACCGTTTGCTCTCCTGTCTCTGAAAACCTCTCCTCTCATCCATCTCAGGGCTTTCAGTTCTGTGTTGGGCATTTTTTCTCTGCTTTCATGCTTCAATAGTTGTGCCAAGAAGCAGGCTCCCTTGCTGAATTCCCTCTAGACACATCCATGGCAGTTAGCACTTTAGCTCCGTCCCTCCCATTTTATTCCGTTTTTAATTAGACTCCTGCACAGGAGCACAGAGCAAACTCTGCTTTCATCTGGGAGATCCTGTGGCTGTGAAATATTTACGGGAAGTAAATAACTGTCAGAAAGTAAATAAGTCCCTGACTCTACATGAGTGTAAAAGTGCTTTGAAATAGTCTCATTCAAATAAAAGCTCTTCACATTGAGTGGCAGTAAGAAAACAGCAACACAGGCAAAAAATCCCCAATGTAGAAGATAAACACAATTACTAATTCATGGAGCAGCACGTTTCACAGTAGCAGCTTTAGTATCTTTCTTTGCAGTTTGATTTAAAATAGGCCAGATTAAAAGGAAATCTGGATTTGGTTTGGTCATCATCTTTTCAGACAGTGGAGTGCATGCACAGGTAGACGCAGAGTGCTGCTGAAGTCACTCTAAATTTAGAATTCACCATCTCCACTTCAAACTCTGGATAAAGCAATGAAAAAGCTCAGAGGAGGCAGCAGCTCTTGAAGGTTTTGATGGGTCGGGTAGATTAACAAACTCAAACATCAATGTATAGCGCAAGAACTAAATTAAATATAAGCTGAAAAGCTGGCTTGATACTGCGTATTGTGACAAGATGACACAACCCCTGTCAGGCCAGGCACGTGTGTGGGATGGAGGGTTGTCCTGCCCCAGGCTTGCATCCAGCTTAACTTGTTTCCTTCCTCACTGACAGGAAAGGATTCATCTTGCCTTGCTCTGATGCAAGGAGGGAGGTGTCTCTCTCTCCTTTTCTGTTGACTAGAAAAACAGGCTTAATTAACAGCTCACACTATAAGTCAAACTTTATTTTTGGGTATTAAAACTGGGGTGAAATGAGTCTCAACTAGCACATCCAAACACACCACCACAGCCAAAGCCCTTGCACTTAACTCCACACTGAGCTTAAAATAATAACATTCAGTGTTGTCCTTTTGCCCATTTTAACCATCTGAATTTGTTATCTTCTTGTACAAGAGCATCCTTGTGTTCTATTCACTTTTTCAGGATGCCTTTCTTTCTACTATCTTTATAATTTGCCTTCTTGCCCTTTAGGGACAAAACTCTCTGTGGTATCAACACCAATATCTGAGGGGAGGATATGCAGAGAAGACAGAGGGATATTTCTAATCTGTGCATCCCTAATTGATTCCACCAGGCAGCTCTCTGAGTCACAGGCACTTTGAAGCAGTGGCACTTCAAATTTGTCCTCTACTTAATAAATGTGATCTTAGAACACCCCTTCCAGCTGATTGACCTGGGAGGGACCTGGAGAAGATGAGAGCCCTCCCCATGACTCTTGGACCTGCTGCAAGAGGCAGTGATAGTTAAGATTCAGAGAAAGGGACTTTCATAGTCTCCATTGTCTGCTCTCATCAACACATATGACGAATGAAACTACCTCTGGCTCCAGAGAGAGGCACTAGTTTTTCTCCTGAAATCCCAGGCCCATAAAGGTGCATGATAAGATGAATAGTTAAAAATGAATTGGCATTTCTAGTGAGTGTGACCTACTTGGGTTTTCTCTTCTGTTCCCTGACCTAGTGCCCTGCAGTGCTTTTTCTGCTAAAACAGCATTCACTAATGGATGGTTGAATGCTCTGACTTGCCAGTTCTCACAAAGCCAACAGGGCTCTGCAATGAAGGTTAATTTGCAGCCAAATCCACTAGGAGAGGTAGCCAAACTCCTCGGCACATTTTGGGCACTACTTTGAAAATTCAGGAAGGATGGCAGTTGAGAACCCATGGCTGCTTTGGTGGGGTGATTTTCACTGGTGTATAGTGCAGTCACCTCCCTGATGGAGGAGGGAACCTGCTGATATAAAGATCTGCCACGGCTCTTTGCAGATGAGTTTTCCAGTCTCTGGTGCAATGCAGGCACATAAGCTTGGGTTTATCTTCCTGAATTTAGTATCCTAATTTGAATTGCCAAGTTGGTGACCATAGACTCTATAGCTGCAGAAAAGATACACTTTTGGAGGCTCAGAGACTCAGAGATCAGGCACAGGGAATATGGTTGGGCTTTAAAGTACCTTTCTTCTTGTGAGAAGGTACTTTAAAGTACCTTTCTCCATGGGAATTTACACAGCTACACTTTGAGTGCAATGGGAAAATGACACCTCAGTGTCCATTTCTGTGTCATGCTTAAAAAGTCAGGCCTATGCTTTGTTCAGAAGATATTGGGAAGCCTTGACAGTAAAAGGATGGATGGACAAAAGGATGCAATGGGCACATAAGGGCTCAAACCTGAGGTGATTTTACAGAGTGCAATGATGCTTCATCAGTTTTGCACTGTCTGAACTTTGAGTTGAGGTTGCAGATGTCCTGAAAGTTTTGCATTTAATCTAATACAAAGTAATCTTAAGGAGCAGCATTCCTATCCTATCTGAGGAAATTCTCTGTCTTGGTCTGGCCAATACTCTTTGCAATTAACGTTATAGAACTGTTTGAGCTGAAGCATATTGTAAACTTCTTAAGAGAAATATCTCACATGGAAATATAACCAGTTAAAAAATGCAATATCTAATATATGACACACTTTATCTAAATTAGGTTTATCTCTGAAAAAATGCATGAGTTCTACAGCTCAGGCTTAGTTCATAATTTGAAACAGTAGAGGATTATCTCAGAAATCACAAAAAGCATCTCCCAAGGGTTTTTCATGGGTGCCTCTTCACATCACCTTTTTGTCTTTAAACCTGTGTCAAACTCATGGAAACATGAAAAGTTTGTGATGTGGGCTCCTTCTAAAAAGCATTACAGCTCCAGCAATGAATCCTGATTTGACAGGTAAATGCTTCCTATAATGAATATGGACCCGAGAGTCTATTTTCAAGGTGTTGAGCTTTCCAGCTAAGGTTGCACCATGCAAGGAATACAGGAGGAAACAAAATTCCCATCTTGCTCAAGTTGTCCAAGAACTGACCTTGATCTTCTTGTAGGTTTAGGGCCAAATTTGGTTAAATGGCACCTAAAATAGCATGTTATCCCACTTTTCCACTACTCATTCCTTTTGAGGAGATCTGTCAGCTCCCTCTGTCTCCTCTTGGGGGGAGTGATCCTACAATCCCTCCCTTCTTTTCTTTCTCCCATCTCTCCTCCTGTATAATTCTGATGTCCTGCATTTCTCTAAGGCTATCATAGTACTGTTCAAGTCAGCTTAGTCATAAGTACTCTTTAATCACAAAAACTCTTTTCAGCATTAATAGAAAAATTCAAACAATGCTTCTTGCTGTTACGGACATTTGCACCAGTGCAAGCCTGGGAAACAAAACTGCTGTGTCAGCATGGGAATAAATAACCCCCTGGGGCTGGAGGTGAACAAAACCTCAGGCCTCTGTATTCTCTGCTCCTGGCTTAAAATACTCCTGGGAGATAAATTTGAGGAAAGAAGCTCAATGCTAGTAAATATTTTTGACCTATGCCCTGGCTGTGGGTAATTTACAACACACTTGAAAATCTGAGCTGGGTTGTGGCCAATTCACAGAAGTTTATTTCCAAGGCAGTTATTTATAGACTACCTTCCTGGCTCCTGGGTGCCATGGGGAAGTGTCTGAACATCAGCTCTCTGAGCAATCCCCATAAAATTAAAATTTTCAATTTTAATGGTGAATAAACAGTTTAGGGGAAATGAAATATTATCCAGCAAATCCTTCCTTTCACTTAAAGCTCTGAGACTTTAAATATTTATTAGCAGTGTCTCGACTCTGCAGCGATGTTAAAAGGCTCAGTCCTGTTCTAAGGAGGGAAACAATCCATTTGATTAAAACCAAAGAGAAAACGCCACTTTGGATTACAGTGTTTGGAAAAATGACTGGCACTTTTGTCTTCCATGTAGTACAGCTAGAAATGGGGTTTGAGGTGTTTTTCCTCCCTCAAATCTCCTTTGCCCTACAAATATTTGTGGTTCTTTCTCATGGCTTGATCCTGTAGGAGCAATGCTGGTATTTCTCTGGGTAGATCCACCAAGTTGCTCCCCAAATTGAGTTCTTCATGTACTTCACGGTCTTCATTTTCAGATGAGGGGTGTTGGGAGCTTATTGTTCTATTTTAAGTTCTATTTTTCCTTTGCCTAGCTATGTAGGAAACAGCTTGTTATAATCTCATAGGACAATAACTTGAGAGGTTTGGGAAATCTGGGAAAACTGTACCTCATCGTGTTCTGATTGAACTACCTGTACTTTTTTCTTCTTTTTCTTTTTTTTTTTCCTTTTTTTTTTTTTTTAAGAGAAAGAAAAAGAACTTAAAAACTTAAAAATATTTATCTACACCATAGTGAGCAGAAGAAAGATATGATTAATAGATAGGATTTCAAAATTCATTTTCATTAAAGTGTCAGCTGGAAAAGAACCCCCCTGAATTGTCAGTGCGAATGGAGCTGCCATTGTTTTGCCATTGCATTGCTTTTTAATGAAAATTATCTCATGGTAGAAAACTGTCTTATTTGTAAGTTCCTGAGAAATTCTGTTCTGTGAAAGTTGTGGGGTTAACCATGACTAGAAGGACCGTGCCTGGTTGTTTTAGCAGTGAATGTGTAAGAAGTTATTCTTATGGGAAAGTCCTGAATATTTGTGTGTGTGCCATGCAATACAGACAAAATTCAGAGGAAATAAGGGCTTCACAGAGATCATCTGTACCAATGTACAGGGAGAGGAAACCTTTTCAGTAAGAATCCACAGTGAAGAGAAAGGGGAGATGGAGGCACTGGAATGACAGTGCAGTGAAATGGTTTCAGAGCCAGGACAGAGAGCCCTGGTTTTGCAGAGAGCTGATTCAGCTCCCTGACCCTTCTCTCAGGTTTAACTCCATTGTGATAAGACCAGCAGTGTTTTTGCAGGGTCTGTACAGGACACTGTGTGTTCCTGTCATACATTAAAGCTCCCCTATACTGAATTGTCAGTGGAATTCTCTGGGAGATGGAACAATAAAAAGCTTGATAAAGGAAATATTATCCATTAAATGAGATAGGTCTTTCTCATAAGTGTGGAATTTATTTGCTTATCTATGAAAAATCTGGGTAATGCACCTTGTTTTCAGCTGAGCCACTTCACTGGTTTGCACAATGTACGTTCAACCTTCCCTCTTAGGTCTGTTAGTTCAGCCTGTGAAGACATCCCCTCTCTCTTGCCATCTAAATGGCCCAGTTTCCTTCTCCCTGGTGCTAGAAGACACTAGATTCTTGGTAACTGAGCCCTCTGCTAAAAGGGCTGCTGCAGTCAGACTTCATTGCAAAAGATGAAGTGGCATCAAAATTGTTGATGGTGGAATAAAGGAAAACAAATTACCGTGCCTGAAATCAAATGAGTTTTAATTAATGCCTCTAATCTGTCTAGTGAAAGTTCTAAATGCCATTTGTGCCTTCACTGTTGCTCTAAACAGTGACAAACTCATCAGAGACAAACAAATTGCAATGTGTGCCACTAAAGCTAAAACATACCAGAAGTGAAGTAAGTAATTTGGGAAAGAAGTACATTGTAGGGAAACCTGCTGTAGTCCTGGGGTTCATGGACTGCATCCCACCTCCACAGGCTCTAAATATCAGTTACTCAAACAGGACTGGGATTTCTGCTTGCTCCCAATTAGACAGTGTGAGAACTCCTGCAGACACCATTCCCATATTCCCAGTCCCGTCTCTCAGGAGGAGACTTCTCCCTGTGTGCTCCAGCATGGAAAGATTCTTTTGCATGTGGCTTCCTGCAAAACCACCACCACTGAGCAGTGATCCTGCCTGGGAGTGGGGGATGCTTTCTCTTGATCTAGAAAAGGAATTTAAGCCATCCATAAGGTAATTTATTCAGAGTTAAATCTGAGTAATACCTTTTTCCCAGCACAGGCTCTGTAGAAGCCTAAGCAAGCTGAGCTGTCACAGATCTTTATTTTTCTTGTCCATATCAGTTTTTCCCTCTGATTTTCTCTTAAAAGCTACAAAACACATAACTTCCAAAAAGAGCAAATTTACTTCTTTGCAGTGTGTGCATAGCTTACACATTTGAGATACTCTGCAATATTGAGACAAGATCTTGTTGGGGATTTTGTTGTTGTTTTGGGGGTTTTTTAAACCTGAATTTTATATCCTGCAGGAGGAAGGGAACAGTGATTTAAGAGCAGAAAAGTATAAAGCAGTAATAAATAAATATGAGCTAGAATGTAGAGGCAAGTTCTCACCTGAGAGTAAAAAAAGAGTTTGGGAACTGCCCAGTAGCAGCAGGGATGAGGGAGCAAATGGAGGAAAAGTGGTTTTAAAAAGCGCTTAAAAGCAAAACGTGATAAAAGCAACTGGATGGGACAGTAGACAACCCAGGACTGGGCTGGGAGGGGGCAAAGCTGTATTTGTGATCACAAAGTGCAAGGTTTATCTAGGCAAGTTCTCTGTGGTCATTAGGGGAAGTGTTTTTTGTGTGGAAGGACCCATTTCCAGTTGTAGAGATGGTCTAAGTCCCTGAAAGTGGTATGTAAAATGAAGCAGAGAATTGGAGCACATCTCTGAATTTGCAGCCAGCCCAGGAGCACCTCAGTCTTTTCCTTTTGATCTTTTGAGGAGTGGATTGCACATCTTTGAGGCCTTTGGTCCTCGGCTGTAGAAGCTCGATGAGCTGAGCTGGTTGCTGATTCACCTCTAGGAGTAGAAACAGCATCACCTTCTGATAAAAGATTTATCTAGTAGGGGTCTTCCTTGAGCACTTTCTCAACCACCTGAAGATATGTAAATGTTCAGTAGAATCTGACCTACACAATTAACATAATTATATGTCATTGTTAATTATTTCTAACACAAGGAAACTTTGAACTAAAACAAGCTCTTCTAAAAAATAAGCCTGTGCAGCACCATCAGTAGACATAGTTTCTCTCCATTGTTTTTACCATCCTGCAAATTTGATTCATTCTCATTCTGCTGATGCTTAAATGTGTGAATAATCTGTCAGGAGCCTCAAACATTTCTCTCTTTTACATTACATAGAATATGGCAGATCTCTGTAATCTTCTATCCTATAGCCTCTGTGGTATACTTAACAGCAGAAAACAGCCAGTGTTTTGAAATAAAAATGAATTTGGGTTTGCATTAAGATGCAGAGGGAAGGAGTTATTTTTGTTGCTGTTTTCTTTTTCTGTCCTTTTTTTTTTACCTGCTCCAAATAGAGATTCTTTTAAGTCTTTGGTGTTTATGCTTCAAGCTAATGCAAATACAACAGTGACTAAACCTGCTGGATTTTGAATGTATGCAGAGAATCACGAATTTTAGGGATTGTTGATGTTATCTGAAAGAAATCTCAAAGAATTAGACTGAATAGTGAATTATAGGAGGAAAACTTTCCTTCATTCCTACCTGGGTTGAGGAATCTATTGATAATAGATACTGTTCTATTATCTATTTAAAGGAGCTCAATGTAGTATATTTGGAGTGAATTTACAAGTTTAGTTGATGAAAATATGTGGGTTGATACAACAGAATATACACAGACTTCTGCAAGGCATATAATTTAATATCTCAGAACCTTTCATATTAAGTAACTAGAGAGTGTAAAAATGAACATTTTGTGATTTAGATGGATTAAAAACTGTCTAACTAATGGTTCTCTAAATGATCACTGTCAGCTGCTGCCACTGTGGGTGCTCTCCAGAGCTCATCTTTTTCTATCTTTCTGTGATACTTATCAGCTGACTGGAAATAGCACCGGCAGGGAGATTCCAGCTCACACATCAGGACAGTGCCATAGGGAGAGATGGCAAAGGATAATCAGCAGGAAAAAAATACTGAATGGGAGTTCACCTACAACTGAAATGTTAGTGTGGTCCTTGAGGACACACAGTCTGGGAAGGGGATGATACCTCTGTACTAATGCAATTGCTACATGAAGAGTCTCTCTAGGTCAGCAGTTCAGAAAGGGCTGGGGTTAGTCAGGGTGCCCTCTAAGAAGGTTTTCCAAAATAATGGCAGGATTCATTATCATGCCAAGTTGTGAGAAATCTGAACTATTTGCTTTGCTATTAAAATAATAGTTTTGTGTTAACCAAGGAGTCTGAACTCTCCACATTTGGAACAGAAGGTTGTAAGGGGAGCCCTTTCAATAGAGCAGATAAAGCTCTAATGACATCCTGGAGATTGAAAAGAAGTGTCTTCACACTGGAAATATGAGCGAATGGTTACTGGCACAATAACAGAGGTCATGGTCAAGTATCATTGCTGCAGAAATCTAGATGCATTTAGCATTGATGTGGAATTAAAAAATGGTGTGTTGGGATGACCTGTGGTTCCTGCTGTGTAGTTTAGGCTGGAGGTTCAAAAAAATTCTTTCAAAGGAATTATTTTATCCTGTGCTAGGGGAAGAGTCCCCAAAGCCCTCTGAATCAGTCACAGATGTTTGCCCACTTCTGTCTGAACACCTGAAATCTAAGTCTACAGAAACCTGTGAAAGGGTCCCTGTGAAAGGCAATGAGCATCCTCAAGAATCTGACGAATCAAAACTTCAGATTTTTTTCTTTTTCCCATTGACTTTGTACAGAGTGAAGAGCTGAGGATGGTTTTAAAATAGGAACTCTATTTTTTATTCAACATTCAGGCCTAAAAATTGATGAAAACAGCAGCAATTAGAGCGGGTGAGAGTGAGTAAGGTGCCTCTTCCACTTCATTTAGTAGAGAAACTGAGTTGTCTCCCCTAGGCGCTCGTCTTGCAGCTTGTGTGACTGCAGATGGCTGGCACTTTGAAGGAAGCCTGTAATTTAAAGGCAACTCTGAATCATCCTGCCTGCCTTTCTTGGCATAACACCACTTCACTTTGCTGCTCTGCAGAGGCTGGTGTTGTCGGGTTTATCTTCTTGACTGGCAACACAAGGCAAGCCATGCACTCGGGACTAATGGCAGGTGCCTTGGGGAAGATGAGGTCAAGCATTTTGGTCTGCTGCCTCTACAGCAGGCAGCCCATTTAGCACCTAGTATTACCTGCTGCCCAGTGCTCCCTTCTAAGCCTTCATTATTAACCATCAGGGGAGGCCTTTATCTTGCACTCGTTTCCCTCGAGATCAAAGCTGTGATGTGTGTAACTCTTGTGGGGGGGGGAGGGGGGAGAGAGCTGAATATTTCTTGGGAATAAGACAAATGTGAAGGCACAGCTCTGGCTTGATAGCTTGGAGTGATTCAAGTAGATTTCTCTATGGAATAAAAAAGGGTGCTGTATTATTACGCCTCCATGAGGAGTCACAAACTCCAGCATTGAGGCCTCTAAATAGGGTCAAAAATCCCCCCTCCCTGCCCCAATATTTCAATGATTTATCTATCTCAGGGTAGCAGGACTAATTAATGAGTAGTGAAGGCAGTGTGATTGCAGATTTATCCCTCTGTGCTAATTCCTATTTCCCATCTGCCATTTTCCTCTTTGCTCCTCAACCAGCTTCAACTCTTCTTCCCTGGCATCAGGTGGAATGGACAGGAGCTCCCCTCGTGCCTGCTCCAGTGCTGATGGAAGCTCTGAGGGGCATTAGGTTGGCTGCATCTGGTTTCTCAGGCCAAGTAATAAGACATAAAGACCATCTGGATCAGAATGGGTAGAATCATCCCCAGAATGAGGACCTGGGGAGGTCAAAGGCTTGGGGAGGTTTTGGAGTGTCAGCTTCCCACAGCCTGGGAAACCTTTTGGGTTGTCTTCTTAGCCTGCCTACAAGGAGAAAAGGCTGGTTTATTTTAGGTTAGGCATTAGCTAGTGTGGAAGCATTTAAGCCACTGGAATAGGAAAATGAAAGCCTAAACTGCCCAGAAGGGTGCTGTATAAATTTGTCTCTCAGCTACTGTTAAGCATCGAGGCTAAGTAATTGCCATACCTGCTTATGAAGACATGTTTTGACCTCTTGTTTAATTATCTTTCAAAAAAATGTCCATTCCTTGAGGTTGCTGGGATTTTTGCTGAACAAACTGGAGCCAATGTACTTGAAAGAGATTATTTTAAAGGAAAAGCATTTTCACAAACAGATTTAATGCTCACTTTTCTTCCTTTACCCAAGGGCCCTCTACCTATTTTTATTCCTTATATTCCCTTATCATGCAGTGGAATCCAAGGCCCTATTTACTGAGAAATGTTTTTGGAAGCCTAAAACTTTCTATTTCTATAAGTAAACATGTCTGTTCTGCTGGAGCCAAGAGCCTAGTTTTCAAAGGTTCTTGCTTTGGTTGAAGCTGGATTGCTGGTTGAACTTTATCTGCCTTAACCTGGGAGAATATAGAATTAGGCATGATGTTGTTTTCACAGTGCAAGTTTTCAATGAGATTTGTGTGAATTTCTGCATCTCTCCACATCTCCTGGGTGGTTATGGAGGTAAAAAAATTGTCTCCAGTGGGGGTATGCCTTCAATTCTGAATTGCAAGGTTAGCCTTTGAACTTTGAGCTTCCTTTTCTCCAGGCTGAGCCCTCTCAGCTTCCTCAGCCACTCCCCAT
The DNA here is from genome assembly GCF_003031625.1 of Empidonax traillii. NCBI lineage: Eukaryota > Metazoa > Chordata > Aves > Passeriformes > Tyrannidae > Empidonax > Empidonax traillii. The sequence continues at coordinate 712,182 of NW_020955480.1, forward strand.
GTGAATTTGGCTCCAGATTCTTTCATAGCCCTATTCCCTTCTCTGGACTTGCTCCAGCACCTTCTTGTACTGAGGGGTCCACAGCTGAGCCCAGGACTTGAGGTGCAGCCTCAGCAATGCCGAGTACAGGAGGGTGATCATTGCCATCACTCTGCTGGCCACACTATTCCTGTGGCCAAAAGCTCAGCTCTGTCCTTACTCTGCAGAGACAACAGATGCAAATGGTCTGTGCCAGTGGGCTGCAAAATGAAAAATGACAACCAGGAGGAGGATGTGAGTGAAGTGGTGCTGGTGGTCTCTGTTGCTGGCTTGTCTGCATCTGCAGCCACTGCCTGGAGGTCCTGATCCCAGCGTGAGAAATAGGAGCTGGAGCAGACCAACAGCAGATTCTGTAGTGAAAATGTTGATGTGTGATGGGGATCCTGTCCCTGTTCGGTTGATAGCAAAACCCACAGAGGGTTGACATGGCATTTGCTGGAGAACAGGAGATGATGTGGGATCTGTCAGGGGCAAAGTACTGAGATTTGCAGGTTTACCCAAGTTCATCCCTAGACTAACAAAATTTTCTAGGGCTGTTGGGACAACCACTGCTGCAAGAACAGGGCAAAGTTTGGCTCAGAGCTATTAACACCTCCACTGGGTATGGATCTGACTTTATTTTGGGAAGAGTTTCAGGTGCTGGTATAAGCTGTTTGCCTACTGCCACTGCAGATTAAATAGATGTTTGACCTCAATAACAGTGTTAGCTACCTGCTGGGGACAGCCACTCCTGCCTCAATCTACCCTCTGGAAAAAAGCATTTGTGCATTAGCAGCAGCATTTGGGATGGAGAACACAGGCTTCCCAGTGACCTAGTCAGTAAATAACATGTGGCACATGAAATGAGATAATGGTATTTTTATGTAGGAGAGAGACAGGCCAATCATTCATTCACATTCATTTTTGCAGTCTTTTTTATTCTCTCTGGTTCAAAACAGTCAGATTCCAGCACCTTATCATCCATTAGAGGAAGAGACTTCAAAATGTGTCTGTTTTTCTCATATTTGCTCCATCAAATTCATTAAGCAAATGCCTCTCTGCATCTCATTTCAACACCTCTGAATCTGGTTGTTCACCTCAGTACTTCTAGATGTAAAAACCATGTAGTGGTGGCCTTGGCTCTTACAGCCAGCACAAATAGAAGAAGGAAATTCAAGGTTCATCTAATGTCTGCCAGAAAAATGCATGTAAAGTCTCGTAAGACATCAGGCCTGGATGGGCTTGATGAGACTGAAGAGGAGGAGAATAAATTAAGGGGTCAGCTACTATAGTTAAACTGATTTGGGGAAAAATTCTCTAGGTAAAAATCTCCAATTTTCTTCTCCTTGGAGTGGTGAAAATATTAAGCTGGAAGGGGAACACCTCCCAGAGAACTATGAATGCAGGTGTGGAAATGGCTGGAACCTTCTGCCATGTGGCTTTGGTCTCCCCACAGCTCTTCAGGTGTCCTAAGCTGAGGACTTTTTACCAATGTCCCTGGTGTGTGTGAGAAGCTGGGTGCTGCTAGTTAGGCTCCTATATCACATTTAGGATCTTCTGACAGACTCAGAGTGGTGCCTGTGTGCATTCTGGATTCCTTTAGCTTTTCACTACCCTTCTCCTTTCCCTATTCCAGAGAGGGAAGCATCAACTGTTCAAGCTATGGACTACCTTGCACCTGGTTGGGGAAAGGTTTGAAGCTGTAGGCAAAGGTCTGGAATCATGAATTTTATACCTTGGGAAAGGTGAATCCCTAAATTTTATCCATAATTGTGTATAAAGCTATGCCAAGGCTGCCTAGCAAGGGCTGCTGTGGAAACAGGCAGAGGACTTGCTATAACTGCTGCTGAAATCTGTGCAAGCTTTGTCTTATTATGGGACTAGATTCAGACTCATAGGTGAGGCTTTATAGAATAGCACTATCAGTGTCTTAACATTCCAGGTAATCAGTTGGATTTGCAGTTCTACAGACTTATTATGGCACAAACAAAATGCCTGCTCTGGCAAAAGTGCAGCACTGGGCTGTATCATCCCCAAAAGCTCAAACTTCTTGGTGAATACAAGTCAGAAGCATCATTCCCTTCACAGGCATGGGAAGACAAGTTGGGGTAGACCCACTGCCAACATGCTAAGCAATAGTATTCCTGCTTGGACTCAGGCAAAGTAGAATCTGGGTATCCTGGGAACACCAGGAGAATGAGCACAGACAGTTCCTCTGGCATCTGATTCACTGTACTAGTCAGATCATTTTAAAAATCAGGATCATACTTTAATAGGAAAATAGTTATTAAAACATTGCATACTGTTTTCCCCACATGCCTATTGCATCAGACCACATGCTATTCACTGCTTGGTGATGCAGACCACTGTTTGCAAAACTGCACCATTGCAGTTCTCTGTTCATGGATAATTAAACATATATTTTTGCACTATCCCTAACGTAACTTTCATCTCTTTAACCTTTTCATTTTCTTTTAAAAAATAAATAAAAAGCTTTAGCTTTATTTTAAGGATAGAGAATCTGTAGTGCAGGGACACTCGTGATTTGATGGGAGCTGATGAATAGGGTAAGACAAATACCATACAAATGCTTTTTTGAAATAATGCAGTCGCTGGCAGAGTGAATCAGATGTCTATGTCTCATCATGGTAGCTGTCACTTCATTAGACTTCTTAATTCAAAAATGTATCCATGTTTTACAGCCAGCTATTCCTTTCCTAGTTTGTAATTTGTCATCTACAGCATATTGATTGTGCACCTAAAATATTTGCACATCTTCTCAAATGTAATTTGCAGTGAGAAATTTCAGCAGGCAGAACAGCACCAGCAAAATGGAAGTGCAGTGAAATCCCTCAGGTTCAGAGTGGGGTTGATTTTGGTGGGTGGCAGTCAGGCAGCTTTCTCGATGGATCATATGAGAGTTATTTGGAGATTGGAGAGAAGAATCAGAACTGAAATGATGAGTTGTAGATATTAAGTACTTTTTGAGTTTCTACACAAAGAGATGCACTTTCAGAGCTCACAGTGGTCTACAGACCACAGGGAAGACAAGAAACAGTTACAGCTCCTAAAGGCAGTGTGAGTTCCTGGCTCACACTGTTTTTAGGAGGTCATCACAGTTATTAATGATGGGTAAAGGGTTAACTTCTGTCACTTGCCAATGAAAAGATCTGTGCACCAAACCAAAGTTGGAGATTCAAAATTATCAGACAAACTTGAATGAATGATAGCCTGACTCACTGGGATGAGTCAAGCTTGTTCTAGAAGCAGAACTCCTTTCTGCCTTTTTTTTGTGTGTGTGTGTGTGTATGGAGGATTAGGTATCACTAAAATGTTGCCAGTTCTTGTCACTGAAAACAGAATAGTAGAGCAGGAAGAAGTAATGAAGTTGCTTGTGGAACTTGTGCAGGTGGGAAGAGTCACCCAGATCCGTTTCATATTCCTTGCAAACAGCTCCAGGAATACAGTAATCTAGGAAGATATAGCTGCCTGTCTATTCTCTGGAGTCTCCTTGTACTAGTTCACTGCAGCAAAATCTCTTGGGGTAGTTCTCCTTGTACTTTCTGTTGTACTGCGAAATGCTGGAAGAAGTATTTGCAAAGAGAGAGTTTCTCAGGGCAATGTTCTCTCCAGTGCGGCAGAGGCTTTCCCAGACATCATTCTCTTTTGGTTCACCTGTTTTACTTATTTCTCTCTGCATTATTTTATGGGCAACATTTTGAAAATTGCTTTAAGCATGATAGGTAAAATAAAATGGGAACTCTGCCTCCTCCCTGCTATGGTCCTTTGGATTGCAGTTCCTATGTTGTACCAACGTCCAGGCAGATCTGCTGCAATGCTATGGTCAATCTCCTTCTGTCAGCCAAGGAGGGACATTTGTCTGGAACAGCCTTGGAAACCCTAAGAAAGTCACTGTCTAAACAAATGCTATTTTAATTATTGGAATGGGTCCAAAACGAATAGTAATCACAAAATTTGGGATTTAGGTTGCAGCTGCCAGCCCCTTTTTCTTCCCTGACTAGCTTTTTGTGGATGACTTTATTTGTCGCCTGAGGAAGAGGGTGGGTGGGGTGGCAAACAGATGGAGAAATTCAACAGAGAGATGAAAATTCTGAGCCCCCAAAACCTGGACCTCAAAAGTAATAATATCACAGTGTTCAGAAAGATTAGTCTTTTGATCCTGTTGGCAAAACCTGCTGTTTCCCAGCTGGTCAGACAGCTCTGGCATCCTCCAGTCACAATTGCAACTGCAAAATGACTGGAGAGCTGCTTCTGTGCTCAAATTCTCATTGCCAGATGTACAATTATCACTACTGAAGTAGCAAAAGAGCCTAGCTTGGAACACAGCAGAGTCCAAGCAGCTTGATTTCCTTTTGAGAGCTGTTGCGTTGCATTTTGTATCTCACTTCTAATTCTTGACCATGGCTGACATCCCTCACCTCTAGACCTGTGCTGGCTGTGCTGTCCTGTAGCTGTGATTACTTCAAATGGATAAAATACATGAGAGTGTTTATAAGGTCATGTAAGATTTCGGCTGTGGGGAAGGGTGGAAGGCGCAAGTCTCATTTCAACAAGAAGATCTGTTTTTCCTCTCCCAGATATATGGCTTCCCTTCTTGGCTGCTCCTTAATTAGCATGAAAATGGACTAAATATTTTAAGCAAACCAGAATTTCAAGAAGCGTTTACAGCAGTGCCTCATGTTTAAATGCACGCAGCACTGTGCACGTCATCATTGAATAATGAATTAATAAATATCTTTGAAGGAATTTTTAGCCCAGAAAACATACACCATTTTAGCTTCCAGTCAATTGCCCTATTTACTGTGGGTTTTTTTTTAGCAACGTTATCAGTCCTGGAAGTAGCCTTGTCAATATTTCAGTTGCTTTGGTGTACAGAGCCATGGCATTCAGTTGAATTGTAATCCTTAAACTGGCAAGCAAGCAGGTTTGCTTAGCTTGTCTGTTCCCTTTTTGGTAACAAAAGCTTGGAAAACCTCTACAGGGTAAGGATGAAGCTTCTTGTCTGGCACAGCTGTGAGATTTTGTTTTGTGTAGTTAAACCTCTCTCTGATGCTGTTGGTTTGAAGGGTACAGAGAAACTTTGCCTACAGAAAATAATCCTATCGTAGCTTCATCTGACCCTTTCAAAGATGCAGGGAGTTCAATATTTAAATCACATCTTTTCTGCTCTGCCTGGGAGCCTTGGAGAGAGCTCATCTCCTCCTCCACCTTTTAAAAGGTGTTTATAGCCCTCAGACCCAAACATGTAAGGCTCAATTGTGATTTGGATGACAAGAGTTTGGACTCAGCTTGACCCCCCACCGTGTGGATTGAATGGAGCAAGTACCCTGACCCACACTCCTCCTTTTCATCCCCACAGACAAAGGAAGGATGCTGGAGTAAGAGGGGACCACATGAGGAATGTGGTTGTGAGCAGCCTCGTTCCTGACCCCAGCACCTGGCCCTGTATGATGTCCACTTGGTCTGAGAGAGAGAGGGACACTAAGCTGGAAGGAGGTCCTGTGGTGAGGTTACAGTGGCCAGAAAGCCTGACTGCCACTCAGATTATACCCTCTCTCCTTAGCACCACCCAGAATGGTGTAGAGGCTCCCAGCTTGACCAGTGACATCCCCCAGATAAGATGAGAGCTATGTCTACCCCCGGAGAAGCAAATCACTGGGGCTACAACTTCTTCTCAAGAGCTCCTATGGGTTTCCTGTCCTTACAGCAGTTGTGTTTGTGTTCCTTGCTGTGCCTCCTGCTGTGTAGGGACATGCTGGTGACAGAAAAAAAACCTGTGGGAGAGCACTATCAGATACAGAGAGGAAGGACCCGCTGTATCATGACAGTGATGATACAATAATGATTGACAAGTGCATAAAGTAAATGGACTGGCAAATACTCTTCCCTGGAATCTCATTTTATAATAGCCATATCAAGTGTTACTTCTAATAGAGGAGGTAAAAAGATAAGATGCTGGGTGAATGTGACGTTTAAAAAATTGAGTGCTGTTAAGCTGCAAGTGAGACAGGATTTGTGTTTAGTGTTTAGGCTGTGCACGATGGAGAGCAGTCAGCACAACTGGGCTACGGCTGGAAGTAGGGTATCAGGTCACACAATTCTGTAAGATGAAACCAGCATTTGTTCAGGCCGTGATTCAGCTTGGCTCTAAAATATGTGTATTAAATCCCATTGACTTCAGTGGGACTATTTGTGTCCTTTTAAAGTTACACAAGGGCTTAAGCATTTTGCTATGGTGAAGCCTCCCATTGAGACTTAAATACTTTCTTCTATGTATTAAAAATATCCCAATGGCAATATTTAGTTCTAGCTAGGAAAAGCCAGAGAAAAGATGAATTACACTTCTCATTGAGGCACATTCAACATTTACATAAATAGTTGCTGTGAGGTGTTTTCTAGTTGAAATTATATGTGCCCCATTTTCCTGAACACACTCTGAGGTCTACAACGTCAACAACTTTAGCTCTGTTTCTCTTCAGTTTCTTTACCATAAAAACAACTAAACATAGTCTCTGAAGACTAGTTGATCATTTAAATTGTATTATTAGCATTGATTAGCCTGACAGCATGGCACTTCCATTTGAACGTCATTAGAAGGTAAGTGAGAGCCACGATGCAGCAGAGGAGGAAAGGAAGCAGTCAGCCTGGAGGAATGGACATGATTCTGAAGGCTTCATGAGGCAGGAGAGAATATAAGAAAGAGGTGAACAAAATGTAGGAACTCAGGGCTACTGCATAAGAACCAATAGCATAAATCTTTCTCCTTTAGGGAAAAAATGGCACAAAGGAAACAGTGAAAACACAAGACATATTCAAACTGCATGTAAACAGCACCAAAGTTGTTCTTACAGACCTCAGTTGTGCTGTAGGTAGGAAGATTTGAAAGTCCCCCAGTGTGGGGATGCCCAGGAGAGCAGGTAGGGCAGATGCTGTTGCTGCTTCCAAAGCTCCTGCAGCCCCTCCCCCAGGACACAGGTTAGCTGATGTCTGCAAGGAGGCACGGGAAAACTGCTATGGAAAAATGATCTCTCCATGCCAGATTAGACTCTGGAGGGCTTGGTCACATGTAGGACATTGTAACAGTCTTGTAACATCAAGACAGACCAAACTGACCAGTTGACAGTGAACTGGCCCTGGTGCAGACAGTTTCATTTATGCTACACTTAAGTTGTATTTATTACATGCTGCTACTACACACAATCAGCTTGTAGGATGTGAATTAGTAACATAAAATGAACTTGTCAAATTAACTCATGGTCTCTAGGAGCATGTCTATGACTAGAAGTTGCCTTTAGCAGCCAGGCTGGCAGTACAGAACAGTGATTAATGTGAACCTTTGTGTAACTTCCACTGTGTTATTTGGTGGCTCTCACAATTCACTGAGCTGGTGTAGTTCAGTGAGTCTGTGGTCTGATTTGGAGCCAGATGGAGAACTTTAGCATAAATCTTGAGCTAAATCTCCCTCTGCTTCTGCAGGGTGGTAGTGAGACAGCTGATATGCACACCACTCTTCTGCTCCTTCTTTTGATAAAAGGTGCCTCTTCCTGTGGCTAAACTGGTAGCCACTGAATAATTGCTTCAAAATATCTATCCTGTCAGCCTGCCTGTCTGATGCAAGCAGGAGTCAAACACACAGTAAACCCCTTTAGAGTTTAAGGGGAAAACTTTGACTGAAAACCCAACAGTTGTGATTTCAGGATGCTTGATTCTGTGACAGTGCTACTTGGCACAGCAGGGGAGGTATTTGCCAGACTTCATTACTGGCAGTTAACTCAAACATCTCCAGCTCTGGCAGGCTTCTAAAATCTGTATTTAGCAATGGCAGTGGTTTTGCAGGGATGGATTCTCTGATCTCTGGCCCCTTCAGTTGTTGGTCTTGGTTGTGCAAAGTGATTCAACCACCAGCAATTCTGTGCTGGAGCGTTTCATACTCGTGTTGTGCAGGAACAGCTGATAATACGAGGTGGACAGCAGAGACATGATCAGGCCCAAGGAACTTGAGTGGAAATTTCAGCCAAGAACTTTTTTTTTTTTTTTTTTTTAATGGCCAACATATAAATCCTTGAAAATGGCAGGTGATAATGGAAATGCTGACTCAACCGTAGCTGCAGTCACAGTGGCCCTGCTATGACTCTGTGCAGAGAGAATAGATTGTTGTCAGCAGATGACTACATTTTTCAATTTTAGGAGCAATTCTCTTGATGCGTTAACCTTATTTACACTTGTTTCAGTGCCCTCATGTCTTTCTGCTGAATGTCAAGGGCAGCTCAAGAATGAAAGAGAATTAGCAATTTCTTCCCATGTCCTCTGCTGTAATTGCTGAAATTCCTTCAGCTTTTAAGAAGGGTAGCAAAAGGTATTTGTCTTGAACAGCAGGGTGTTGTTACACTGATGATGACCACGTTCTCATCTTGCATGCACTGGTGTGTACAGAGACAAGTCCCTTGAAGTCTACAGTTACAGATTTGTCTATTTAAATTTAGGATACAATATTACATGTAATTCAAGGAATTGGTTAAATAAGCCACCCATGCTCTTCTCTGGTATCCTGGGAGTATGTCAGTACGAATGGATGTGTGGTGGATGGGGTCTCCAAAGAAGATGGAAGGAGCTAGGTGTGCAGTAGTTGGACCTCATCAACTTTTCTAGAGTCACTGAAGTTTTTGGGTATCATTCAAAGTCTTTGAAAGGTGCTGCTGTCCAAGCTCCTTGCAAGCCAAATGCACTTTTCAGGTGTCCTTATTAAAAGACAGAGAAGACAGTGGGGAAGAAGCTTAATATCAGAGGGGAGGAGGATTACAAAATGAAAGGAAAAATTAAATGGTACCAACAAACTCATACCAATAATAATATGGGCTGTAAGAGCCAGCTCCCAGTGGTTGATTTCCTTTTGGCCATTTCTATGTATGAGTTTAAGTATAGATTTGGGTGGCTAAATATAGACAGTCTGACACCTATTATGTGAAATCTTAGTCTGAAATTATTCAACATCTTCCTATTATATATGAATAATCAGTGTTTTATCACGCTGTGAGACTGTCTGAACAAAAATCCTTTCAGAAGGTACTTCTTTCTGTTAGTTGGATAACTCAGGAGACATCTCCTTTATGAAAAGCTGCTGTTGGATATTCTTCAGAAGATGAAGATCTTTGCAGACTCTAATGAGAAAAGAGACCTGACCAGGATGTGAGATCACACATGCCCTCTGCCTCCCACAACTTTTGCTTTTTGGAAAGTTGGACTAGAAACTGTTCCTGTAACGGCTAAAACCTGGTTGTTAGAACCCTTGTACAGGTTTTTGGAGGAAAGCACCATAATCCTGAGCCTGCCCATGACAATTTCATTTACCCAGATAACATGAGCACTTTGTTGTGGAATATTCACTGTGCAGTCAAATCATGTTTGAGATTAAACCTTAGCTGATGAATGAACCCTTCACTTCTGAAGGTAATTGCTAACCATTAAAGCCTTAAACTGGCAACACTCCTGTAGCACAGTCAGGGAAATGGTAAAACACTGTAATGCCAACCTGTATTTTTTCAAAATAATTCCACTCTTATCGTGCCACAAATAGGTTGACTTGTACACCATGGTGTACTAATATAGTGTATCAGTGCCTGTCCATCCCTGCATGAACCCTTGGAGCTGCAGTCCATTGAAAAAGGTCTTTGAAGGCCCAGCATTGCTCCCTGTTTCTAAATGAGAGCAATGGAAGCTAAATATACGCTGACTCTAGTTGTGACAGATCCTGAAAGCGATTCTTATTCATTTTGATTCTTGCCCAGAATATCTTTTTTGCAGTCCTACTTCTGAATCATTGAAGAAAACAACACTGACAACTCACCCTTCAGCCCTGTGCTGTGAAAAGGAAAAGCTTGGCTATGGTTACCCAGCTCAGCTAATAGCAAAATGAAACAGAATATTGGTGTCTTAGTGTAGCAAGATTTCAACTTTGAAATTAAGAGGCTTCAAGAGAAAGTGTGGAAAAGGAAGAGAACAGCTCTTTCTCAACAAACTCGAATAAACAACAAATGGCGCAAACAAAACTTTCAAAAGAAACAAAACAAAGTCCTAATTCCCCCGCGGGGAAAAAGAAGCCTTCGGCAAGCCAGGGTAGGGAAATAGGGCAAAACTGTCCCCGGCAGCTCACAGCCGCTGGCAGCCACAGGAGCGGCCGGTGGCATTGCAGGAAGAGTCTTTCTTCCCACAGGCGCAGTCTCAGGTCGGGCACCTCTGAAAATGCAGCCCCCACGCCCCGAGGGCAGAACACCTCGCTCCGAGATGGGTCAGTCTCTCTCTCTCAGTCGTTCTCCACTGCAGTATCCAGCAGGGAAAGGGAAAAAAAAAACACAACAACTCCCCTCCAGGGAAAAAGAGGAGGCGGCCAAAAAAAAAAAAAAAAACAAACCCGAAAGCAGCTCCGCTCCGTCCTCCACTCCTGACTCTCCCCATTCCGGAAGAAACAGATGCGGGAAAAAATCCAGGATTTCTTTTAAAGCTATGACAATTGGTCATTCCCTTCCTTTCTGTACAAAATCCCGACTGTTATTAAACCTCAGGGACAGGATCTTTATCTGCTTTAGACTGGCGCTGCTACGTTGATGCCATCAGCACTCTTCGGTGTTAATTGGTAAGAGATCCAGCCTTGTAGCTTCGTTAGCCCAGCTGATGCTTTGGGCTTCTCTGGATGGCACAGTGCTGTCAGCAGCTCCTTCATTCTTGCCATCTACATCATGAATTCCCAGCACAAAAGGTGGTAAAATGAAAAACTGAGTCAGATGTTGGAGGACAGGGGAGTTTGCAAGAGGATGGTGTGCTGAGACACAGTGAGTGCCTGATGCTCTGGCTGATGGACCTTCCCTGCAAGAGGATAAATGCTGTGAGGAATCAGGTGTGTAAAAGCAGGAATAGGGCTTCTCCTGATCTCTCCAGAGGTAGGAGACAAAGAAGCAGGGAATTTTTGAGAAGCAAAACACATCTAGGATTTTATTTGTTGTACATGGTGTGTACAACCTCCCAGGGAATACAGATGCATTTACACTTTAAGGTTAAAATCCAAACCAGAAGAGAAATGGAGTTGTTATTCTTGCTGTGGGAACAGTGAAGATTACAAGGTGGGGAAACATAGCCAGAGACATGAGGAAATTTTCTTTGGTCCTCCTGTGGTACTGACATTCCAATGGAAACGTCGCTTGTTCCCTGCTTCCAGGCATTTTGGCAGCACTGCAAAATCCCAAAGCCACAGAAACTGCAAATTTACACCTGTGAGTTTTTGCTTCTCTAGCTCAGGAAACGAAGGCAGGGTTGCAAAAACAGATGGAAGCTATCAGCCAGCTCAAAAGTGATGTGCCTCAGGAGGTGCTTTATTTATAGAGTTCTTGAGATCAAACAATCACAGAAGATCCTTGGTATCAACTGGAGAAGGGGAATTTGGTTTCTATGGCCCAGTTCTGCCTTCTTTCAAACATTTGCTTTAAGCTTGGGGGAGGACAAGTGGGCAGCAGGGACATGCAAGCTCCTACTCTCCCACTAGAAGCCTGAGCTGATGGAAGACATCCTTGACATATAACGTTAACATTAGAAGGAAGGGACAAGTCACTCTTCTCATTCTTACAGTATGACAGAGAATGGGGTTTATTTTGAGCTTTCAAAAGTGCACATGCAATGTTAATGTCAGATGCCCAAAATATTGTTAAACACAAGAGATCTGAGATTTGAAATATTACAAGCCTGCTATTTTTAGTACAGAGGAACCTTTAGTCATTCTACATTTAGATGGCTTATCGGAATTAAATAAATAACAGCAATGGTTACTGCTCAAATTAGGTCTGTCTCGGTTTCCATGGCATCCAATCTGTTATCTCCAATACTCTTGCCAGGATTTGTACTGGGGCTCTGGGACAGCAACATTTCTTATAAGGCTTATAAGGAATTATCCTGTAGCAATTTCAGCTATATGGTTTCTATGAAACCCTGGAATAAATGGATTTATTTAAGATGTGTTGAAGGTTTTTTCTTTTTTTCTTTCTTTCTTTTTTTGAACTGCTTTCTATTTTTAGCTCTGCTGCCTGCTTTTACGTGGTGCTGCTTTAACCCTTTTGGGGACATGCTGCTGTGCTGTCTGGTGATCCTGTGCAGTGCCTGTTGCACTCTCCTGTGGGAGCAGAGGCAGACTTGGATGCTTTGATGCCGCCAGCAGAGCGTATTCGAGAACCAGGACTCAGGAAAATGGGATAACGCGAGTCTTTGCTTCTACCTTTTTGGTACCTCAAAGTGCTTTGAAAGCAGCTGCACAGAGGTGTTTCCACTTGTTCTGAGACACCAAGGGTAGTCATCCTCAGAGGAAATATAGCAACGCTTTTTCTGAGCCAAGAACTTCTGTCTGAGGCCAAGACAAAAAAATATTGCCTACGTCAAGTTACTGGGTTCAATGTAGAGGTAAATGGGTGGAATACAAAGACTTGTGTTATATGGAAAGCCAGGCTTGATGATTTAGTGTTTCCCTCTGACCTAAGACACTGTGCAACTATGCATTAAAAAGACAATTATAATCTCAGCTCAGAAGGACACGGTGTGCACAGCAAGCTGTATTGTTGCAGAGAGCAGGAAAATGTATTTGTTCTGTAACAGCTGTGTATTTGCCCGTAGCTCTTCAATTAATATTACCTTTTACAGGTACATTTTTTCAGTTCCTTGGCCATTAGAGTTTTCAAGTGAGGGTTTCATTAATCTTTTGTTTTCTAACGCTACCTAGGATATAGATCCTGTTCCCTTTTCCCCTCTGGTAAGGACTAATTTACTTTGAGTTTATTTGCATCCTGCTGTGAAGAAATTCTGGAGCCGTGGTGTTTTAAAAATCAATGGCTCACTGGGTTTCTAATTTCCAGGTAATATTCCTAAACAAAATGTACTGTTACATAGCACAGAGACTTATGGCAAAAATGAAGTAGTTCTAAACAACACTTGTAATGTTTCTATCCGAATGACTGAGGTTGCAGAGGATGAGCACTTTTATAGAGCTTCTTTCAGGAGATCTCAGGAGGACAGTAAGTACCATAGTGAATAATTTGGTGTTCCTTGTTTACTTGTACCTTGGTCTTGCAAGAAAGATACTAACGCTGCCCCACAGACCCTCAGCTGGCATAAACTGACATCTTTTCCTTAGACATCAGTGGAGCTGTGCTGATTTATATGAGCTTAGGGTGCACCTCTGGCACACACAACATTCCTACTGTACCTCACATGGAATTTGATTTACTGTGAATCATGATTGAAATATAGCAGTGTATTTAAAGTAGGCAAGAAATGATAAAGTACTTACTATTTATAGAGTCACAGCTACTTTTCAGAGCCAACTGAGCAATCCCCAAGTACAATCACAATACAAAGACTTTAATATTTTAGTGCTGTTACCCTGTGGTCACTATAAATTTGCTGTGGCTGGGCATGCAGCCCCGGCACAAACCTATCTGAAAAACCCTTACCTAGGCAACTGCATTAATGCAGGAGCTGGCTATTCATGTTTGCACACACCCTCTCTTGACCTACCCTGCAAGGAATTGAAAAGAGCTAAGCTGAACCTGTGAAATGACACATGGCATTAGGCAGTGGATGGGCAAGATCATGATTATGAATCAAGCACTCACTGAAGCACTCTGCTTAAGCTTTTTGCATAGAAAAAATGATGAATAGTTAACATTAACAGTATATGAGCCACTGTTGTAGTTATTTCAAGATTTCTGTTACTGAAGCCATGGTGATTGAAGTACTGCATGCTCTCCTGTCTCTGCTCTAGCCAGAGTTTCTTCTGTTCCTGGGCTCTGCATTTTAGTGCAACAGTTTTCTTTTTTAGTCGTATTTTCTTCTTAAGGTGTATTCTACTTAAGGAGAATACCCTTGAAAGGCTACAACTTGTCTGACTACAGAGGTGGCTTTGGCATGCAGCCCTGGTGCTGGGATACGGGAGGCGGGAAGCTTAATGCCAACTAAGGCGCACAGCAGTGGCTGCTACTGGTGAAGTCAGACTCAATAGGGCAAGGATTTAGCTCAAATTCATCGCAAAAATTCCCAAGAAAGGGAAAATAAAGGCAGTTGTGACATCTCTCTATGTGCTCTCCCACCTCACTGTGATCAGTGCAATTTCAGATGCTCCTGTGTCTACAGGCTGGTGCTTGGTGCTCTGAAGAGTGAGAGGAGTAACATTTTCATGCAGTTGAAATACCTGGGAAAATTTGACCATAGCTCTTGTAGAGCAGGATGTGGTCCAGTCTGTTCCTACCCTTTCTGTGCTCCTTATTAAATCTTCTTGGAGCTCTTCTTGTCATGTCCTCAGGGATGAAACATATTGAGAAAAAAATAATGTGGAAATTGTATAACATTTACTGGGACTTTGGGTTCCTCTAAGCTGAGGATAAACACTGTGTAAGTCACTTGAGAAGGGGAGGGGGATGCTCTTGAAAAGGCTCACCCAGTGCAGAAAGTCCCAGAGGGCTTGTACCACAGAGCTCTTGGAAGGTGATGACATGTACTGCTGCCAAACCAGCACCCAGAGACATTGATGGAGTGTGTTCTCAGCCCTGGGGACCCATCCGTCCTATGGGAAGCAGGTTATGCAGAAAGTTGTGTTGCTCCTTTTGAGTTTAGAAAAGCCCTGAAGGAATGAAACCACATGTTATGTGTTGATAGCACATCTCAGCAGTTGATCCTGCCCCAAGCAGAGCCCAAATGTGCCATAAGAAGTTCTGTGTGAGGAGCTGCTTATTTAGTTGCCAGACCAGAGCATACTGTGCTACAGGGAATATTATGGCTACTTGTTACCTGCAAATGTTTGAAAAGATAATTTCTGCTGCTGGAAAACAAACAGATTTCCTTTTCTAGGGAGAGGCCAAAACTAGTGGAGGAGTATGTTTTAAATGATGGCCATCTCAAAGAACTTAATGGTCTTAAAGGTGATGAACTTAAAGGTCTTTTCTAACCTTAAAAATTTTATTTAACAGTTCAAAGAAATTGAAATATGATTAAGAGTAAGCAAAACACAATCCCAGAAAGGTCCAGTGTGCTCTGGTGGCTGGTCTATGGGGGTCATAAACCCATGAAATTCTGCTAACAGTTTTCTGAAGGAAACACAAATCCCTTCCATATTGTCCTATCTGGACTCCACCCACCCAGTCTGGCTTCCCTGGGTGGTTTTTGTTCCATTTAATAAAGAGCTCATTGGTTCAACTGGTATAAATGAGAGAAGAAATACCTGCAACCCACAGAACTTATGGGTTTTCTCTGGTGCCACAGGTTTTTAATGAGACTGAAGCACAGAGTGACTATATCAGAGCAGAGAGCCATCAGCAATGCGACCAAAAACAATTGTGGGGAGAAGTATAAGATAGAGGTGCCGTGGCACTTACCTGGCTCCTTTCCCAGCTTCTGTTTATCAATGGCTCAAGGACTTCCTGAGGTGGAGGCTTCTATTTTTAATGGTCCTGATGGAGATTCCCCCCGTGGATTTGTTCAATCACTTCCTAAATCCCTGTATGAGCATCCACAAATGTGCAGGGCAAGACGTTCCACAGGTGAACTGCTTGCTGCTGGCAATGACCTCTCTTTTTCTTGCTTTTGAACCATCTACTGCTTTCAGTTGATGCTCCATGGTTCTTGCACTGAGAGATTGTGAGTAAATGTCATGTAACCACCAGATAAAGTGACAGCCCCTGCCCTCATGTGCTGCCATTTAACCTGTAGACCAACTGTACATGAAGTAAATAGGTGCTGGGAAAAAAAGGATTTAGAAACCATGACCTCAGCATGGTGCTGCAGAGGCTGCACCTGCACACAGGGTAACAAACTGCTTGCGTAGCCATTAGTGAGGGAGGGTTATTCCCACACTGGTGGATTTCTCTGCTGTGCCTTTTCACTCTCCTTTTCTGGATACGTCACTTTTTCCTCTGCCGGGAGCAAACTGCAGTTTGTGAATACTTTTGCTGTTACAAATATCAATATTGCTGCAGCATTTGGCACTTCCCAGTTAATGTGCTGAACACTGGTAGAGTGATGTGTGGGTTATATAAACCACCATCGTGTTTGTGTCTTGGAAGTAAAGGTGTTAACTCTTTCTGACTTAATTCATTCAGGTTGAGGGGGCACCAAGGGATTGAACCTGAAATACAGCAAATCAATAATATAAACTCTTTGAGCTTTGTGAGCTAAGAATAAACATCAGCCACAGTTCTAGCCAAATGAACCTGTGCAAGAAGCACGGGGGAGATGTAGCAGCGGTGTTCTGTTATTGCAGGTCAATAAAGGCTGGATAATGTTTCGCTTTCATTACTGATTAAAAAGATTTCCTTGCAAATGTTATGAGATTAACACTGAGCTTTCTGTGTGCTCTGAAAGGGTAATGTTTAGAAATTATCGTCCTGCACTATGCCAGTGGAATCATGAACAACAGTGCCCCAAACGTTGCTGCCCTAGTTGGAGCTGGAGTGGGTCCTTCTGCCTGAGTCATGGGTTAAGTAGGATTCGTTCCTTTGTGATAGCCTGGTGAGTGGAGGTGAGAGGACACCCTAGACTAGTGATGCCCTGTGCCTACCAACAGCAACAGGAGCCTTTTCCTGACTCAGTGGGATACAGGACCCCATCAGCTTTGGGGTGGACATGTTGCCTTATACCATTATACCAGTGATACTCCAGTTATGGTTGAGGAGGCAATTTCAATGCCTGGTTTTAGGTGCTTATAACTCAACAACATTACCCTCTTGGAGGGAATTTATCACACTTGTTCTCAGCTCAAACTTGATGTATAAGACTTGGCGGGGCTCCAGATAGCTGAAGAACAGCTGCCTGGTATGTTTCCCAACTGTGGTTTTCACCAATTAAGAAGTTTGTTTTCACACAGTTTGGTGGATTTTTTTCCTGTAAGATCTTACCTCAATAACATGCCATGCACAGACAGTGTGCATGTTGCAGCCTCATGACTTTGGTCCTAAAACATATTCATTCTGAAATCTCAAAGGTATTTGCTCTCCTTGAGGAGCCATTGGAGATATATAGGATCTATCAATGTTTGGTCTATATAGATCTAATCTATAGCTCCATAAAATCAGGAGCTGCACACCCTAAAATAAGAATTGCTTACTCTTATTGCCACAACTGCACAGCAAAAGGAAAGTGGCACAGACTGACAGAAACTGTGCTGGGTGGTGAAATTGTTGGTGCTCTGATTGTTGGTGCCAGAACTGGCACCAGACTGTTCTGTGTGTTGCCTTTTTGCTTTCCACCTTCCATACCACCTGTGTGCCCTTCTGCTGGGCTAGAGCTCATTTCCCAGTGTTATGACAAAAAATGCTCCATCACCTTGAATGCCATGCCTGATTTACAACATTTTCTCCACATTTCTGTGACGTGGACATGTCTACAAATAAGAGCTTCTAGGTGGCTGGACGGTAGAGGTGCAGGCCCTGTCAGACTGAGCCAAATAAAAAATCAGTTTATTTTTTAAAATAAAATTTTCCCCTGAATTGGATTTTTCACGGTTCAGATAAAGAGGAGTATTTCTTAGCACTCAGCAGTAACACTACTAGGCACAAATCTGTCTTTTTTTTGGAAAGTGCCTAGGCTCAGAAATTTGCATCCTTCTCTGCAGAGAGGTAGACAGCTGAGGCATTTAACAGCTGAATATTTCCTTTAAACATGTTTAAAGCTGGTCTACATTTCCTTGGATATTCTGAAGCAACACCTGCAGGCTGGCTAATATCTTCTCCAAGGCAGAGCAGCTAAGCCTCTAAGTACAGTGCTGGGAAGTCATAAAGCTGTTTCCCATTAAGATCTCTGGAAGTGTTTTACCCCCTGTGCTGCTGAGATACTGACCCACTTCCCAGCTGTGATAGGATAGTGGCATGGCCAAAGGCCCTGGACGGGTTTGTGATGGAAACAGCAACGATGAAAAGCCCTTAAATACTTTTCTGTGCCATTCCTAGAAATATCGCTGAAGGAAAGGATGCTAAAGGGATTTGTTCTGGCATGAATTGGGCTTGCAAAGTGTGTTTCATGTTCCGCAAGCACAGAAATATCTGTATGTCAAGAGTGCAGGTCTGGTGGGAGGGCACTGAATGTCCTGCTGCTGGGTCCCTGAGCAGGAAATAGGACACATGTGGTGTGCAAAGAAGGGGACAGAGGAAATGCCTTTGGGAGATGGGCAGGAGAGATGCTGCAGTGAAAGTACACAGCCAAAGGAGGATGCTCGCATCAAAGTAACTGGGATATGCTCAGGTTTGACTCCTGTGTGAGAAGTAGATGGGGCAAATGGTCTATGAGAGTTAGATGCAACAGCCACTTCCAGAGGTCCCTGTTCCTGGGATCTTGCAGCATTTCAGCAGCAAAAGGCAAGAGATTTCCCTTCTTTCCCAGCACTGTACAGTGGAGGGTGCCAGGCACATCCAGAGGCTGAAAGGAGGGTATACTCCTCATCACCCTGGAGCACCAGCAGTACATCCTTCCTATCACCTGGTGATGCTACAAAATTGCTTTGCCTGATGTTTTCATCTGGAGGGAGAGGTCTTAACTTCATAAAAACCATTTAAACGTTACAAAAATTTCTCATCACTCCAGCCAGATGCAAAATGGATGTAATAAGCCATAACTGGCTACCTGGAGTCCCCAGATCATTCTCCCTTTTAAAGCTCCAATATGAAATAAATATGAGTGTTTCCTCAAAAATAAATATCCTGGGTTACAATAAAAGGTCTTCCAGTCTGGCTGGTGTTTGCAAGTCTATAAAAGTTTGATGGTGCAACCCATACACTGGTGCTCTCCGTGGGAAGTTATTTTTTGAGGAGTTTTTTTCTCTGTTATGTGAGAAATTTAGCTTATTAATCAATTTCCCACCCTATAAAACTGCAGCTGGCCGGAGGGGAGTGCTGTGGAAACTTTTCCTAAATCCCATTTTTGTCTTGAGTCACAGAGGTGTAAAACCTTCCCCTGGGAGTGTTAAAAGGTATCTGTCCATATTTGTTGGTTTTTAACTGTTCCAGATTGAGGATTCGGTTCAATCAGTTATGTCATAGGTAATCTTCCATATGACCTCTTTTTATTTTTTTTAATTAAAACTATTTTTAGATATAATTTTTTAAAAAATAATTTTTTTTTAATTCTCCATTACACTGATAAAGTTTATGGCTTTATATCAAATGGATGCAAATTTTGGTTGCATTTGGCACAAGCTGAGGAAGAAGCGAATGTTTCTAGTGGGATACGAATTTTCTGGGACCAAACCAACATATTTCTTGCTTTTAATCCTGACCTGTCTTCCTTTGGCATTTGTTATTTCCCCACCTCCTGTGAATAAAACTTGAAGAAAAGATTTGTGTGGCTCCCTGCAGCAGGAATCAGCACACTTACAGCACCACAGGGGAAAAAACCAGAAACACCAAACCACAAATCCTCCTTTTTCTATTTGAAATGTCTCTTTGCAGATGGTTTGTTTTTCATTATCTTTATTCCATTTCTTTCTCCCCCACCCCTCTTCCCTAGAAGGTACCATTTGGGCCATTAGCAATCTCAGTGTTTTCTGTGCAGTTCTGCGAGATATTTTTGTCAGTCTCGAATCAAAACGGTGCCAGATGGAAGCCCCATGCTCTTCATAGATGATCATTTCCAGCATTCTTCTGTGAGGTTGTATAACATATGTCCACAAGAAATTAAAAATGCTGTTTCCTTGTATGAATTGTGCGTGCTTAAGGGCTCCAAGAAGATTAAGAAAATAACTGAGCCAGGACAGTTCTGTACTTTTAAAACAGATTAATTTCCTAAAGAGAAGGTCTATTAACATTCAGAATGGTTGTTGTTTTGTTGTGGGTTGTCCTATCACTAAAAACATGCATCCAGCAAAGCAGTCATGAAACACACCAGCAAAGAGAAGAAGTTTTCTGTTAAAAATGTTAGTTTTTACTATCAGGACGATGCTGTTTTTCCGGTTTGGTGGGTTTTGTTGGCTTTATTTTTTCCCCCCTCAAATATGCTCATTGCTATTCCCACTGATACCCATGGGAACTGACCACTGACCTCCTCCTGTGCCGAAGGGGTTTCCATACTTTGGGCAGAGCTTTCGAAAGCAGTGTCTGTGTCGATGTCATAACTTGCCTGAGACCTTCGATGCTGGTATTATGATGCTCAGTTCTCATTAAATGAATAGGAACAAAACATCCAAAGCCCTGTAGTAGCTCTAGGAAGGTCTGCTGGGGCCAGCTGCCCCAGGAGGCTGCTGTCCTTGCTAACCATGCTCTCCTGCTTTAGCTTCCAGCCTCTGTCTCTGCAAGCTTGTCTCCTTTCATTTACATCTACATATCGGGTCATCTCTGTTATTTAAGTACAATCCCTTTGCATCTGTTTGTATGGGTTTTGTGCAAAGTGCTACATATGTTCATGAGAGCTATAAAAAGAACCTTAATATTTAAGCTATTGAAAGAAACTGAATTTGCAGGGACTTCAAATAGCTGCAATAAACACCAATAAAAATGGCCAAGCAGCCCTATTCTTTTAAAGTGATCATTTTACAAGTCTAAGTAGATTAGCTATTCTGTGTTCATGCATGCACAGAAAGCATTTAGCTTTGCTTTTTGTGGGTATTTGGCAAAAGGGTTCAGATCTTGGTCAAAACCAATGTCTTTGTGCTAACGTAAGTAAAACTCTGCTTTTAAGGCAGGCAAAAGGAGCACGCGGCATCAGTCACTGTGGGCTACCTCATGGGTGGTTACTTGTTCAGGAGAGCTAATTAGGTTGCTTGCAAACATTCTATGCCAATTTTCAATCTGCTTTCCTAAGGAAAAAATCTTCTTGTGATCCTGCTGTCCTTCACTGTTGGACAATTTGGTCAGTTCCAAAAAAAAAAATGGTGAAAACAGCAGAGGTTGCAAAATGTTGGCTTGCTCCAGGTTTCACAGAACCCAACAGCTGGGCAGAAATCAGAGATTCCTGCAGATGAGGCAGCAATGGGAGTACAAGTTATCTTAGACAGCAAAGCACAGTTATCCACAGCTGTTGTCTTGGATCAGTCACCTCTGCAGTGGATGGGGTGATCACCTGGGATGTGGGGAGGTGCAACATCAAGTCCCTGAACCAGAAAGGGACCTGAAACTTAACAGTTTTAGTGCTGGGCAATCTTCTGACACTAAAGTTGTCTCTTTGTTGGTTGTACCTCTTGGTACAACCCCTGGTGTAAATGGTTAACCCTCCTAGGAGGAAGATGTGAACTGAAAAAGGAAAGCAGTGTGCTTTGCCCATTCTGATCCTCCACTGATTGTTGGCATTGTCCTCATCCATTTTCAGACACAATGCATGCTGCCACTTGGGAAAGTATCAGCATTTTTGGGAGGAGGGAATTGTTTGACTGGGATGGCTGTTTTGCAGATGTGGTTTATTTTAATACCCCTGTACTTTCCTGGGCTGTTTGCTGGGTCTTGAGCTGTGAAGTGCCAGGTCAGGTGTTTTGGGGTTGTGAAGTGCCACAGGAAAGGAACTGCAATACTACTAACTGACTTTTCACTGTATGTTCAGAAACTACTCTGAGAAGTTGGGAGACTGGGGGCCCTCTGTGGATTCTCTGAAAATTAGCTTATTACTTGACTGTTAAATGTATTGTATATGCCAAGTAATTAATTTTTACAGCAAACTTGTCTAGGACTTGGGCAAAGGAGCAATTAATTCTCTGGAAATAGATCCATTATCACAATTGCTAATGGATGCAAAACTCCCTTAGAGACAGATGGACAAAAAACCTCTTTCATCTCTGTGATTAGGGTACCTGAAAGTCAGGTCCAGCATATGGGACAGGTAGTTAGCCCATTAAAAACCCTAATCTAATGCTAATTGTGGCTGCTGAGCTCCAGTGTGTCAGATGGAGGAGAGAGCACAGGTGGCTCCTTCCCCCCTCCCACAGCTAGCACAGGAGCACCCACCCCATCACCTTTTCCCCGCTGTATGGATGTTCTTCTCTTTATGGGTGTAATTGGGATTTTCCTGCCAAGAGCAGGAATCAGAGGATGTAATCCTATGAACATCTGAAACTAGAGAGACCTTCATGCCCTCAGTATTGAGCAGACCCAGTGTGTCCTGTGCTGAGAGAGGAGTGTGGTCCCTGCCACAAACACCTGCCAGTTTGTACAAAAGATGGGTTTGTCTCTCTGCAGCCCAACAAAATGAAGCTAATCAAAGAAAACACAGCTGTGCATGGGACAGAGTAAGACTTTTGCTCCTTTTTCTATCTGCTGTGTCATTCTGCAACAGATCTTATGTCTTCAGCTTGATTTGTGGTTGAAAGGACGTTTGGGAACTTGCAGAATCATAATTAATATTTCATACAATCCAAGCCTCGAGAAGCAGCTAACAAAGAGCACTCAGCACTGTGCAGCTGCCAAATGCTGTGTGTTTCCCTGGGCCAAGGGACTTTTGTGCTCCATGGGCACGAGCCTCCCCCAGTCTCCAGACAGCACCCTCAGGGTCCCAGCTCTGCTGCCCAGCAAATACAAATCTGCATCTGCAAATGGCTAATGTACTGGTGGAAGATGGGAAGGGATGAAGGGAATAGAACAAGAGGCTTTTATGAGAGTTGATCTGTTGCTGCTTAATCTATAGTGACAAAGGCATCGTTAATAGAACACAGGGAGGATGCTGAGATGGGCAAGACCTGGGCCTGAACACTTGTGGCATCTGGGAACACAAACCATGCTCTTCTGATCTGTTCAGCACCTCTTGAGTACCTGCATTCTGCTTCTAGAACATCATCGTGTGGTGTTAGGTGACATGACATTTTTTTAAAATTGAAAGCTTGATATGGTTCAGACCTAGCACAGGTCCAGCTGTGCTTTTTCTAACATCTAGTTAACAGTGTAGGAGAAAAGAGACAGAGAAGGGACAGAAGAGACAAATGGGTAATTTATAAAATACCAAATTTTTTGATGGAACTTGGTTTTCTGTGTATTTATACAACAGCACATAACAGGGCTGCAGTCTAGAATGAAGACATCTAGTTTGGGTGAAAAGACATGAAAGCAATCAATAAGTAGTATTAACCACTGTGATACTGCCCTCTTCTCCTCTAAATCAGGAGAATTGGACCTGTATTAGTAGTTGGTGTGAGATAAACCAGCAAGGCTGCTTCCCACAGAGGTAGGTGAGCAATAGGACCAGCAGTGCAAATTCTGCAAGGTTTGGACCTGCATGATGAATAAGACAAAACAATAGCAGCCCTCCAGAAGCTGACATTCAGCATCAGAGGCCTTTGTGTAATTAAAAATAAATCCCAGCCTGGTGGGGGCATTTATGGCCTCCACTTTACAGCAAGCCTGAATCTTGCAGTCCCAGGCAGTGAAACAGCCATTTACATTTCAAATGTAATTGCACCTCTTTCCAGAAATCCCAGCACAGGGATGAACTGGCCCAGAAACTCTCCCATGGAGGTTGGGTAGCCAGCAAAATATTGATTGAACTAAACGATGGAATATGAAGAATCACATTCACTAATTTGGCATTATGATGGAGGCTTAGTGAGCAGGAGGGCTTCATCCCAGGTTTCCAGAACTGTGGTGGAGGAGGCAGTTTCTTGGTGCTGGGGGATTGTAACCCTCTGAGATATGGCAGCATCTGGCAATAAGTCATGAAATACTAATTTCAGAGGTAAGGGCTCCCTTTCTGAGGTGTAGCATACTGTGTGTAAGCAACCTTGGTGCTTATGGTTAAATCTGTGAGGATTCAAAGTTCACACACTACTGAGAACTGTGATACTTCATGCAACAACCATTGACTCCTTACATCAGTCTGGTTCAAAGCCTCTGGCTGATGGAGGTGTTCAGGTGCTGGGGAGCCAGCCTACCCCCCAGATGGTGGTGTGGGCTGAGCTGCACCACTGGGCAGATACAAAGGTCTTGCAAACAGCTGTAAGCAGTGTTCATCACAAAGTGTCATCACCAGCTTATATTCAGCTAATAAGCAGTGGTAGACTCCTGCAATTCTCAATATTGTAATGTCACTTTCTAAGACATATTTCACATGGTTTAAAGGTGGATCTTTTTCTATAAAGGTGGGAAGCCCTTTTCTTCATTCCTGCTTAAGGCAAGTCCAAGCTAAGCAGCCAAACCATATAAAATAAGACTTTGTGGTCAGGTATGGAAAGTAAGTTTTTTAAAAGATGACAATTTAAAGCATTGCACATTAATTATGAATGCATCCAGATTTGACCAAAGGCCACAGAGTGTAGCAAGCTGGGTTCAGAACATCCAGCAAAGCGGGAGAATTGACATGATCTTTCATGACTGTACAATCAAGTAGAATTGCACTGACAGTATTTGGAAATAATGATAGTTTCGAGGGAAAGAATAGGCACCAGCTCCTCCTCTGTGGGTAATGACTTCACAGGCAGGGCTTTGAGTTCCTGATGTTTGGCTGCACAGTGCTGCCCAGGCTTCATGAGGTGAGTTTTGGCTCTTTTTGGAGTGTGGGAAGCATTACTGGCTGTTCAAGTGTGAACTGACCTTCAGACAGCGGAGAACACTATTGACCATAGGAAGGTACTTCAGGACTGTTGGATAACCAAGAACCGTAGAAGAAGACATAAAGTACTTTCTTGGTGTGGCAACGCTCTATGCTACTTTCTGGGTTGCTCCAGGAAAAGACAAGGTTGCACAACATTTCTTGTATTTGTCCCTGTGACTTTTCAGCAATTTCCAACTTTATTTTCTTACTGGTGGGTACTGGCCAAATATCCTTGGTGATCATTCTGAATTCCAGTATAGTTGAAACAGTGAGTTTGGAGAATGAATACTTCTTCTAGGAATAGCCTGCTTTTTCTGGGTACCAAAACTACCCATACAGTGTGATGGCATTTTTAAGTTCTGGCTAAGGAAGGAAAGGGAAAAACCTGAAACTGTGTACTGGGCATAGCCCTGTTGACGAAGGAGTAGGTGCTTCACTCATGGAAGTGAACAGAACGGTACTTCATTACCAGAGGTGTTGAGGAAATGAGTCACAAGTCATTAATGAAGAGGTCTCAGTTCATCCCTTCTTCAGGAAGAAGTAGCTCTTCTAGGTATTATTAATGGAAATTGTTCTTAGTGTTTCAATGTCAGGAGCAGAAGTTGAATTGTTTCTTGAGAAGCATTATCTTGTCACATTAGACATCTGTAAATACAGGTGTATCTAACTTTTTGCTCAAGGAAAGGAGTTTAGTTGATTCAATTCCCTTTTTTTTCAAGCTATCAGCTGCTGCTGTTTCCTTTAATTATGTTTTACTGAGAAAACAAATATGACATGGTGTTGTACTGATTAGCACAGTGAAAATAGTCTTAAACAGCTTGAATTCAAATTCGTTTAAATACAGTGGGATGAAGTCACTTATGTTGCTGATTCCAATCCGCTTTGCAAGTTGGTCACTCGATGAGGCCAGCTCGCTTCCAGAATAAAGGATCTGTCTCTTCCATGCAGATTACTGATGTCTTCGGCTTTTTGCTTTGATTAGTAATTGGTGCAGGAACCACTACAGGTTTTCATTTACAACCAGGTGCCTGGGCAGTGGAGGGGGGACACGAGGGCAGGCAGTGGAGTGACTTCTGGCTGCAGGCAGGCAGAGCAAGTGCCTGTCCGTGCAGTTGCTGGGGGTGATTTTATCCTTACAGGGGCAAAGCTATTGCCCCAAGCTGGCAGGCTGCTGGGCTATGGTGCCAGACACTGGGAGACACTGCAAGATGCAGGCAGTGTGTTCTCCATGCTGTGGATGCCTGTGAAGCTCTGTGTGAGCACGGTTCTGGCAGCTCTCTGTGTGCACCTGCCTTGGCAGGATGGTGCTGTCATTTGCTAATAGCAGCTTCCAGTCTGTGCCTTACACAACAATCTGTCTGCTTTAGCTTTTGTCACGAGAAGACAACAGTAAGTTCCTTGCCTGTGAACATCTGTTTGTATGAAGGTCAGCGGGGTGTAGTTTTGAAACAAGGGTTGTTCCAGGACCATGTGTTTCATTTGCAGTGTTATAGCTGAATACTTCTCAGGAAGACTTTCATCACATTTAGAGCAACTCTCTGCTTAGGCCAAATGTGACAATGACATCAAGCTTCCTCTTTGACTGTTTCCCACAGTGATTTAAACATTTTTAACACTAGTATTTTGATTTGATGTGTGTCTTCAGATATTGGTGTCTATGAGTTTTTCTGCACCAAGAATACGAGGATTTTGCTCTAACATTACACTCAGGAAGGAGCAGTTCCCCAGCAGAAACAATCTGCTTCTCTTACTTTTATATTGGATTTAAATACATGCACCCATGGAAATGTCCTGAGGTCAATAATCACAGACATATTGGTCTGTGATTAGACCTTTGCAGCCTGGACACTGCGAGGATATGCCATGGCCATCACCAACCCTTCTGTGCCCTCCCCTGGTGCCCTCCTCTCCCTACCCTTCCTACTGGGTTGAAGAGCTGGAGGAAAGGACAGGAGGGAGTATAAGAGCATCATGCATGAGATGGCTGCTCCGGAGCTCTCCTCTGCCCCCCACTGCCTTCTTGCTGGGAGGATCACTGCATCACTGTGCTCCTTGGTGAGGGTGACAGCTCCCGCCAGCTGAAACTATTAGGAATGTGGTGTGGAATCTGCTTCTCTAATTATAAAAGTATCCACTGTCGTACTATGGTCATGACCTCAGCTCTATAAGCAAATGTACCGTGGATGTCCTGGAATACCAAGTACCATAAATAAGTAGAATTTTTTAAAGGAATTTGGGGATTTTGTAGATTCCTCAAGCTGCTTCTGGTGAAGGACTTCCTGGGATTGGTGATGAAATCAGTCATTTTGCAACACTCATGCATATGGTCTCATGGAGGCAACTTCTAAAAGATGTTTGTCTCATTAAAGTTCAGTTAACTCATTTCTGAAATTAGAAACTTTTATGATTAATGACTTGTGGTAGTTTGCTTTAAAGAAGACGCCTGCTAATCAGATCTGGTTTATTTCCCTAAATCACTTCTGAGACTGGCATTATTGCTTTAGTTGTGACACAGTGACAATGATGCTTGGTACTTCAAGAAAAATAATTGGTAGTGTGGCAATTTGTGCCTAAGAGATCTGTGTCTGAGGAGCAGTTGAAAACTATATGGCTATAAAAACAAAACACAGGGAGAATGGTTTTTGGTGAATTTTCTAGCTTTAGCACAGAATTTCTCCTTCATTTTAATGGAGGTCTGCCAAGCTAAAAGGCTTAAGATGAGGACTACAAAGAATAGGTGACATTCAACTTGACTTGCTTTCTTTAACCTTTGTTAGTGCCTCTGAACTGAGATGTAAATAACACGGGTGCTAACCTTTCCATCGTCCACATGCTCACAACTGGAATTCTGAATCAGAAATAGCAGCTTCGCAAACAATTATTTCCAGACACAGACGAGTGAGGATGACAGCGCTGGGGGTGTTATCACTGAAAGGGCATCTGAGTCTCAGCTACCTGTGTGTTCACAGTGAGGATGCTGGAGTGTGGATGCAGGGTTCAGACTGAGGTGACATCTCTGCTCCTCCCCAGTCCCAGGAGAGCGTGTAGAGAATTAATCCTGGGTTTTACAACATCTCACATCAGCTGAGAATGCTTGGATTGATTCGGACAACGTCCCCTATGGTCTGTGCTCTGTGTTTTCCGGGCTTTATTTCCAGTTGAATTCAAAAGTCCTGTGTCTGTGTCCTGTGGTGGTTTGAGGAAACATGAAAGAGGAGTTTCCTGGGCAGGATGGCTGGGCTGCAACCCTGGGCCATGCCCCGAGCCTGGTAGGTTGCTCAAAGAGCGCTCCCAGCTCCCTCGAAGCCCTGAGGCAATGGAAGCCCTGGGGTTCCTCTTTGAGGCCAAAACTTCCCAAATGCATCTGCTGGGCATGTTCATCACTCAACTCTCAGAAGAAGGCATCCAAGTCTTGTTTACAAAATATATTTACCTCTTGTGGGAGCAGTGATTACTTTGTAAAAAAAAAAAAACAAACAAACCAAAGATCCTCTCAGAGCCTGGATCTCTAAGATTAGCATTTTCCAAGAGGAAAATGTTTTATTTGCTTTCTCTCCACTCCTTTTGTGTCTTTTTTTCCCCCGTTACATATCTTCTGGTTTGTTGTGATTCCCTGCTTTGAAACTGGTCATATCAGGCTACTCCTCTTTGTATATTACAGTGGGATTTTTATGCAATACTTTATTCTGTTATCTATAAAATTACAGACTTGGCCCGTGCAGTCCTACTCCACATTCTCCTCCTGCTTTGAAAAGGAATCCTAGAAGCACAGTAAAGCAAGAAGTGTTTGGAGAGTGACTCCCTGAGTATAAATAGCTCTCAAGCAAGAGCAGCACCTGCCATCTTTGATATGTCTCGCACTTCCCACAAATCACTCGTGCATGCTGGGCTTGATCACAGCTATTGTTTGTGCTAAGCTTCCTCCTACTCCTATAATCCTCCTATTTAAATGGATGGGATATTTTTCATACAGGAAAGAGTTTGGGGATATAAATCACAGCCAAGTATTTTGTGGACATGACATGGAGTGCGTGTGCATGTTCTGCCAAGGGCAGAGAAGTGGAGATGTTGACAAGAACCACACTTCAAATGGAAAAGATGCAGCTCTTTTGAAAATGCCTCATGTCACATATTTTGACTCTTATTGCTTCTTTTAAGGAGTTACTGATGCTTTCCAAACATAGCAGCTCTGGGTTTGTGTGAAAGCCCGATTGATAAGATCTGTGGCTTTTGGTGGGCTAGTGGGTGCTGGGCTCTTGCCACATTCTCCTTTCAGTCTCCCAGTGTCCTGCTGCCCAATGTGTACCTGCCCAAGGGGCGGTATCATGCTTTGGCACCAACTCCAGTGTTCCCATATCCACTACTGAGAGGGCCAACAGTCACAGCTTTGCATCGCTCAAGGACTGACCTGAGGCAGTTCAGTGTGTTAGTTGTATGGAATAAGCTCAGGAAGATCTCCCAATCCCTTCTCATGGAATTCTATTTATTTCTTTGGTGGAGATGGAGATGTTAGTTTTTCCCAATCTGTGCCGATAACACCAAGCAGAGGAGTTATACTTTTAGGTTTAGAAACTCTTTCTGTGAGTTTCTTCTAGAATCTTGGGTTTATGGCCATGGATTTTCTCTTTCAAAAAAATCCTGGACATATTCTCCACCACTGGATAGAACTCCAAGTAGCATTATTCTGGCCTCAGACATTTACTAAAGATGTTAGCTTTATTGGTCTGTAATGCTATTTTTTGTTTCTTTTTTTTTAGAATACGCCCTCTACTTCTTTTGTGTATAATTTAATCTCCTTAATCTTATGAAGTCAATAGATGGACGAAAAAAAAAGGTGGTGTGGTTTCACTATGGCTTTTAAAAAAGCATTGTGTGTGTAGTTGTATGTATTCATGTACTTTGCAAAACAAAAAAAGTCAAGTTGGTATGTCAGGATCTACAAACTCTTGAGACTAGCTGTTGACATGACATATTCAGATCGTTCAGCATTTGGTTAGCAGCCTGTTCTGAGAAGCATAGATTTTATTGAACACCCTGAGCAAACCACTCAAAAAACCCACTTCTCTATTGTCGTGTTTTCCTTCAGACACAGCCAAGGTTGTTCGTATAAGCCATTGCCTGTAACTGCTGAAAGAAGAGACATACATGGGGCTTATGTGTCCTAGTTAATGTTGTCTGCTGTACACAATGTGGCTTAGTTTTCCCTCAAGCTTGAAACTGCACAGCACAAGCCTGCTTAAAAACCACTCACGCTGTGAGGGTTTTCCTGGTCTTCCAGTGTTTGATCAGACCCTGAAACCCTCCCCTTTGTGCTGGGAAATATTCTGGTCGACCAAGGCTTTTCCTCCGGTCTCTGCAAGGTGTTACGGAGGATGTGGATGGGTCCTCCATCTGAAAATGTGCTCGGTCACTGGTGGTGGTGTTGTCAAGTCAAGGAGTCTAAAGAGAGGCGAGGGGCTGGCATGTGGAGCAGTCAGCTGGCGGGAGGCACTCGCAGGGAAGGTGATGCCGGGTGCTATTTAAATCGGCGGCAGATGTGTTGATATGCCTGCGATGTTCCTCAAGATGGCTGGGGGAGCTTGAAGTTTATAAACGATTCTTCTGACTCCTGCTAATTTTAGCCTTGGAGTGTTTACAAACAGAGCAGAATTTGTCTCCACTTCTGATCCAGAAGGATTTCAGCCCCATCCCTGCTGGCATGTTCCCTGGAGAAAAACAAAAAGGGGATACAAAATAGCAATAGCTATTAAAAGATGCCGAGGGAGCATTCAGAGTGGAGGCACAGGAAGCCAAATCTTGCGGCTATAAATAATGTAACTGCAGCTATCATAGTGTCACCAGAAAGTAGAAAGGATATACACCTAGGAATAATTTTGGAGGAGAAAAATGAAGAACAGGGAGCCGAGCTGAAAGTGCAGTTTCTTAGTGGTGCTCCGAGGTGGTACCTAGCAATATTTTAAGAAAAGGCCAAAGCAGAATGGCAAGACAAGGAATAACCAAGTTGTAGCCACCAGCACCAAGCTCAGGTGCATTCCTGCCTGAACCAAAATGCCATGTGTTGGTGCACACTGGTTATTGCAAACAGTGTTCCTGATCTGAACACACTGTTTGTCTATTGCTTTGAAATGACGCAAGGGAAAAATGTCAAAAAATTCAGTTATATCAACACAGTTCATATGGAGCTTTAGAAATAGATTTCTAAATACACACAAACCAATTTAAAATAGTTTCCTTTTCAAAACTGTAACTTTCAAGTACAGTTCTTTGAACAGGGAACATCTCCTGAAGTGTTTGTGGTTTCCTACGATGGATAAGCAGGCAGAATCCTCCTGGGCTGGTGAGGCAAGGACCTGCACTTGATACCAGTTTGAAGGAGAAAGGCTGTAGCTAAAAGCTCTGCCATGAACAAATCCAAATCCTCCAATGTACCTGAAATCTGCTTTTTTAAAAATACTAAAAGTCATGTGACACTTGACTTGCAGAGCTAAAGCTTTGTTTCTCCTCAAAGATCGAGCTACCTGCTAGACCACTGCCACAGCCAGCCCCCTGTGCTGTGGGAATTTTGTGGGTCAGGGGGACTTATACAATTCTGTTAAAAACAAAAGGAAAAAGTATTTCTTATTTCTCTGCTTGTGGCCTCCCACAGCACTGTGTATGTCATTCAGATCAAAACTTGGTTGACACATGAGAAATACCAGCTGCCATCTGATTAGGACGTGAGAGGTTTATGAGTTCAGCTGAGTTGGAAATGTACAGGAGCTGCTTGGTATGGCCATAATGTCATGACCAGAGGAAAGGGGAGAAATAGTGCAGAAGTGTTCAGTGTAATATAGGTGGGCTTCATCTTCTGATCCTGGGTGAGTGCTGAATCTAGATCATGTCTGAGTGAAGGAAATCCCAGAAAAATTCCATCAGATGCTGCTTAAAATTGCTGCAAGTTAAAGAGAACTGAAGCAATAGAATGAACTGCATAGAGTTTTAAAGGGGAAGGCAATTCCATAGTGGAAAGGTACAGAAAGTAGCAGAGAGGTAATAGGTTCACATCAGAGGAAGCAACTTATTTTGTGGCTGTACAATTCTAATGCTGCTTGGTGTGAAAGAGCATGCTCAAATCAGAATATGTCTTTTCTTACACATTTTAGGCTTCCTGCAACATGTAAAACTTTCTTTTAAGATAATTTTTTCAAACTCATTTAATGTCTTTATGCTTTTCCTTTAAGGATCCGCTCTGAACTTTAAGCATAACTGCTTTTTTAGATTTCTTTGAGTCCAAAAATAGGCCTGAAAAGCTAACCATTACATTCCCCTCTCTGTCTCTCAGGCTTGTAAAAATCAAACACTGATTAATTTTTACAATACTTAGGGAAAAAGTCAGACATGAAAATGTTATCCTATGACATCATTGCATATGCAAGCCTGCAAAAATGTTAAAGCTCTGCTTGGCAAATTTCCTTT
Organism: Empidonax traillii; assembly: GCF_003031625.1. Lineage (NCBI taxonomy): Eukaryota > Metazoa > Chordata > Aves > Passeriformes > Tyrannidae > Empidonax > Empidonax traillii. The sequence goes on from NW_020955480.1 coordinate 744,192, forward strand.
CATATATTCCTGTTTGTTCTTTTCCCTGCTGTTGCTCTATTAGCTTTCTGTGTCTCAGACTCAAATGTAACTCTAGGGAAGGCTCAGATCAGTCACAAAATGCTCATCGCAGTCTTTTGCCTGCCTATAACCAAATGGCCCAAGGTTTTTCATGTCAGGTCACCCATTGCACTGAGACTTCATGACCATCTGAGTCTGCCTCTGGATTTCAGGACCACATTTAGTATCCTGCACATTCTGCTTCCCCAGCCTCTTCAAATACTGTTTTTCTCTCAGCTCCACAAAGGCTGGGTGAGATCAGCCACCACTGCCAGTCTGCAGCTTGGGGGAGTCAAACATCAAAGCTCCTGTTTCAGCTCGACTTCAAAACCTTTCCGGTTTTAAGACTCAACCAAGTAGCCAGAAGGAGTTGTAAGAGGAAAGCTGTAATGTGCAGGATGATGAGCTATGTGGAGGGCACTTTCCTTTTACTTTACACAATAAAAAAGTAGCAAGTGATAGTGATTTATGCTTCTTATGTTCATGAAGGGTATAAGACCACCTTCACCTTTTGACTAGTGCTATGAATAGCACAAAACCCACACCCAGGTCTTTCATCTTTATTCTCTCTGTCACAAACCTTTCACCAGCCTTGGAGAAGCCGTGGGCAAAAATCGGGTTTGACATCAAGGCATCTGGTTTCAGTTAGGATACCAAATGCTTCCTTTGTTATTTTCACTCCACCTTCTAAAGTTCTGTCTGCAGGTGTCCAACAAAAGTTATTGAGTAATAACTTTATTTAAGTTGATTACGGTGCCCACTGTCTCCCCTGGAGAAGGAACAAACTACCTGTCACTTTTGCAAGGGCATGGCTTTGTCTGCTTTGTGCACATTGGTGCAAACATGAGCAGGGCTGGCTGAGGTGAAGGAAAAGGGTGCACCTTCATTGCATTCTCCCAGTGCAGCATTGCCACGTCATATGCTTGCAAAACTATGTCCTTTGTGTTTCCAGTGTTACTCAGTTCTAGTGTGCTGCTGATAAATGGTTATTGCATGTCTAGAGATGCTGGTGTCAGGATGATGCTGCTGATGCAAAGGAGATGAGAATTCTTAAACAGTTGCAATTCATCAAACTTGAGGAGAGGGGCAACCTCAAAAAAAGGCAGGCTGACAAGCAGTCAGCTTACTATTAGAGGTAATCTGGGTAGGATTTTGACACAGAAAACTTCTTTTGTATATTTTTAAGATTTATTATTTTCTTCTTATTATCCTACTCTGATCTGATTGGTAAGATATTAAATTAATTATTTTCCCCAAGTCGAGTCAGTTTTGCCCATGATAGTAACCGGTGAGTGAACTCCCCCTGTTCTCATCCCAATGTTAACATTTTCTCTTCCCTGTCCTGCTGAAGGAAGTGATGGAGCAGCTTTGGTGGGCACCTGGCACCCAGCCAGGGTCAATGCGCCACACGAAGTACGATCATTATCCCTTCCCAGTAGTGTCTTCTGAGGGTGTCTCTGTTATCAGACTGAATTACTTAGAGAAATTAAACTGCAATCTCCACACTATCCATTAGCTGGAACTCTATTTGCGTGTAGCAGTTGGGTTTTGGCAATCAAAAGGAGGAAAATTGTGCACAGCAAGCTGTCTGCCCAAAAAAAGATCTTCTGTGTAGCGCTTAAGACTGCGTAGGAATAGGAATGGCAAAAATAAGTTGGGGACCAAATTAAACATCTGCTAGAACAGGGATGTACCTGCTAGATGATAGGCTCTGTTTTGGCCCTGTGCTTAGAATTTATCTCATCTGTAAATCTTTGGGGGTTTTGTTATAACACACGACTGTTAGTAAAGAAATTTGCCCTGGCATTCCAGTTGAAATAGTGGTAAGCCAGGCAATAAGGAGAAGTGTGATGGATCTATTTGGACTGATTCTATAGGCACCATTTCAAAACACTGGCAACAAAACTAGACAAACGCCCACTTCATTTAGTTATTTTATCAAAATGGAATAGATACCTCTAGATGCCTCTATGAATATTGAAATATAAATTGAAATGAAGAAAGAGTAAGTACTTGTATTAGTGAGACTTCATCATGTATGGAATCTTAAATTTAAGGCCTAATCCTGCTCCACCTGAATGTAGGGGGAGTTTTACTTCAGGTTTAACTGGGAACATACCAGGAACCATCACAACAATGCTAATTTAAACTTGCTGGACTGCTTTAAGGCACAGTGTAAGGTTCCTGCTTTATAAAACAGTAGATCCTGGACCTTTCACAAATCCCTGCCTGCAGAAAAGAGAAAATTTCAACTTGAGACTCAGCCAAAGAACCAAGAAAAAAGTACATTGAACAGTAATGTCACTACTGTATCTGCATGAGTTCCAGAATTCCTTAGGGGATATAAGTCTCTACAGATATTTTACAAGGGTAGGAAAAGCATGTTCATGACTCGAGTGTGTGTTTTATAGACAGACCGTACAGCTATTGCACATTAAGCAGCAATAGCTGTGTTGTATAAAAGCACTTGCAGTTTACAGTTTCATATTGTAAGTGATACTCCACTTAGGCAAGCCTGTGCCAAGTCAGAACCTTCTGGGAGATGTTCCTGGGGGAATAAATACCCTCAGCAGAGGCACAGCTCCGTGCAGCATGTCAGCTCTGCTGTGCCTGTTTCTAAAGAGCCACTGTGAGCTGTGAGTATTTGGAGAGCCCAAATATGATCTGCTGCGTCTCTCTGCTGAAAAAGCCTCATGTTTCACTTCACACTTGGGAGCTTGTGAGACCTTGCTGTGCCTGGGGCAATTGCATTTGTCCCTCTGGGAAGGAGAGCTCAGGAACCATAAAAGGGTACAGATGATGCTCCAACCACTTGTGCTGCCTGGCTTGTCGCCACTCGGTTTAGATGACTCCATCGCAATCTTGGGAGGCACACAAAAGGTGTGTAAGTAGAGCAATTTATTATATTTGACTTTAAATTGTGCTCCCCCCACAGAGAGAGTCTTGAGTTTAAAGCCTCCCAAGCTACACAGGTGGATAGGGAACACCTAAACGGCATTTGCATAGGATGCATCAGATTTCTTTATATTAAACATCACTAAATTTTCCTCTGGGTATCCGATTTATCTGGAGATGCAGAAATTGCTTCTAATTCAGAAACTCAGAGAATCCTGTACAGGTACAGGACCCATATCAGGACCATGTTTAGGTAAGTTTCTGTGTAAGCCTAGCTGTGGTACGTAGCTTGTTGTGTATCCCTTCTGTCACCACAGCATCCAAGTGCTTCTCAACTTCCAGTATTATAGCTGTAAAGCAACAAGGTGACAATTTTCCCTACTATATTGGGAAGTGAGGTACCAAGATGCTAAAACTTACATTCATGTTTAAACATTTGTGAGTTAGTTAAAGAAATTTTGTTTCCAAAGCCAGACCTGAAGTGATTTACCTAAAATCCAGAGATGCTCACTTCAAAGGATGGAACTGATGAGGAAGACTGAAGACATAAATCAGTGCCCTGACCACAAATACCATTTTCACTAAAATATTTGAGCCATCAAGGTAGCTTTAAAATTAAAGGCTCTGCAAACTGTACCTGAATTGCAATAAGCCTTCATGCAAATCTCCTTATATTTTGCATGCCTAACACCATGTTTTATTACTGTTTTAACTGACACTTCTAAGCCCTGAAAGCTAGTAAGGGGAAAAACTAACTAATTTTAAAACAGCAGGCTAAGCTCTCTCTTGTCCACCATTAGGTACCATTCTTCTGCAACCTGCTGAGCTGCTGCCTCCCTCCAGCCTTTCGTTTGAGTGTATGGGCTTCATCTGGGTAATGTAATAACTATTCCTGTAAAATTTAACAGGTCTCCTGGCAAAGGTGAGAACGGCTCACTTAATGCAAGTTCACTGTCAGCACTAAGCACAGCATTTATCAGTGGTCTCTGGTCCTGGAAAGACCTCAGACCAGAGGTGTGAATTGCCAGTGACTCCGAGCAAAGACACTGCAAGTGCCTTTGGAAATCAGGGTCCAAGTTGTATTGGACAGCTGAAATCTCCTTGTTGGGGTTCTCTGCCTCCTTCTGATAGCACTGGCTCAGCTGAAGGGCAGAATACCTCCTTCCCCACTCCATTTCCATCTCTCTAGATTCAGTGATCTACGTTTGACTGGAGAGAAAAAAAAAAAAAAAAAAAAAAAAAAAAAAGACCAAGTTTTTGATACTGCTAGCATGTCTCTGAAGTGTTTAAAAAAGAAATCAGAGAAAAGGCTCAGGTAAAAGACTTACACTGAGAGCACCCTTAATCGATCATCATGCTTGGGCTTACTGAATCCTATAATCATTTCCTTTGGAAAAGACCACTGAGGTCACCAAGTCTAACTGTTTAGCCGGCACTGCCAGATTCACCGCTAAAGCATTTCCCTAAGTGCCACATTTATGTGGTTTTTAAACACCTCCAGGGATGGCAAATCCATCACTTCCCTGGGCATCCTGAATCTCTACAAAGCAAAGCTGACCCTGCCAGGACAATTTCTTGGTTCCAAAAACACAGCAGAGGTTAATGATAGTGCAGACAGATGCATGGAGGTCTGGAGGAGCTCTGCTTGAGGACTTGGGGTGCAGTTTTGTGTACTTTTTAGACGAAAGTTTTTAATAAGCGCAAGTATTAAGGTCTTCCAGGTGGCACCTGTGATCCTTGCTCTTCATTGTAGCTAAAACAGCCCTCATTTTCCTAATCGCACCTGATCTCCAGCCACTTGTGAGCAGTGGGAACGAGACTTTATCCTGCGCTGTGGCTCATCACCCTCTTAATCAGGGGATGTCCTGCCTCCTGGCAGTCCAGTGCCCTCCCTGGGGGCAGAAGCGGGAGGAGGCCGGTTCCGCTGGCCGTAGTAAGCCGATCTGCCTCCAGCTGTCCCCGGACCTGGGCTAGAGCAACGGAGAGTGAAGAAGGGGCAGGAATTCGGCTCCGCTAAAAATAGAGGCCGCACAGCCCCGGGGGGTTGCTGCCTCTCCCGGAGACCCCCAATGCGGGGGCTGCGCTTGTGGGCGCATTGCCTCTCCTGCCGTGGAGGCAGGATATGCAGAGCAGTGCCCAAGCCACAGGGAGGGCCTTGCCCTGGGCATATTGCCTTCCCCGGGGGGTGCCCAGCTCTACCTTGTTCCCTGTGAGTCCTGCGAAATCCATTGTGTTCCCCCCCTCCAAATAGGCCATTTTGGGAGGCAGAGGGGTTGAGGAAGAGATTGGAGGAGTCCGGCTGCCGCACCGACGGGCTCCCCCAGGCGCTTCACGACTCGCCCTTCCCAGTATTTTATTTTGGGCGCTACCGAGTAGGGCCAGGCTCCCAGGGGCGCCGGCTGCATTGGGTTTCTCCTTCCCTCCCTGCGCAGCCCGCGCTCCCTCCCCTGACGGCAGCCCCGGTCATAGGAGGTTTTGCCCCCTCCAAGGAGGGCAGAGGGAGGGGGGGACACGCCGTTTTGTAGCACAGGTGAGGGGACATTTGGCTGCTCTTGAGGGTCCCCTCCTGCTCCCTGAGGGCGGATGGAAGGGAGGCAGGGAGGGGAGTGAGCGCCGTCCCAGGCCCCAGGGCAGAGCAATAGAGATGGGAGGGGGACAGCGCAGGCTCTGCGTGTCCCTGGTTAAAGGGAATGCGGTGACCCCCTTTTCCTTCCATGTCCCCCGGCCGGCTCTCTGCACTCCCGCGACGGCAGCAACAGGCTGCCGGGCTCGGGACCGGGCGGTGCCGGGGGCCACAGCCCCTGGGCCGGAGCCTCCCCTTGTGAGATAGGGGGGTGAGAGCGGCTCAGCAGATGAGGGGGCAATCCGGGTCTGCGCCACCCCCAGCCCGGCGATGGGGCACTGTCCCGTAGCTGGAGGGCAGCAGGGGCGTGTTGCCCCCCCCAACCCCACCAGTACTATTTGACGGGGAAGGGGATGCGCGGAACCGCGGGGGCTGAGGGGGCAGCTCCAGCGCTCCTTGTTGCCGCGAGCGTAAACCTGCCGCCTCTTCTGCAGTGCTGGGGACTCGCGTCGTCCTCCTCCTATCCGCGGCTGCAGCTCTGCTGCTCCATCCCGTTATTAATAAAGGAGGATGCGAAAACAGAAAAACCAAACCCCAACACAGCCAAGCAAACAACCCTCCCTAACTCACAGTACCCTCCTCCCCCCGGTCGGTGGGACTTCCAGGACCGGCTGCGCTTCCCTGGCCCTGGGGAGGGGAGGCAGTGCCGGGGAGGCGGGGGAAGGAGGGGGCCGGGGCCAGGCAGACACAGGGAAAATCGCTTTTGTCTCCGCCACGGCGAGCGGCGCAGGGGCTCGGTGCTGCGGCTGCCGGAGCCCCCCGCTCCCCGCTCCGCTCCCGCAGGCACCGCGGCGGCGCCGCCGGGCTCCGAGGCACCGCGCCGGGGAGCGGGCAGCTCGCCGGCTCCTGATTTTTTCCCCCCTCCCTTTCTGTTGGTGTTATTTCTGCCTTTTCGGCGTAGAGGATCCCCCACACGCACGCACGCTGCCCCCCGCCCGAGGTTTCTTTGGGTCCAGCCGGAATCCGCGACGCTCCTGGGGATTTTCCCACCCAAGCTGGGGTCTATGAGCGGGAAGGTGATCAAGCCCAAAGAAGAGAAAGATGCTTCCAAGGGTAAGGCAGGCGCAGCCGCCCCGATAAACCGGCGTGTTCCCCGGCCCGACCGCGGAAAGCCCGACCTTCCCGGGCTGGGAGGGAGGCACCGCTCCGCCGACAGCCCCGCAGCTCGGGGGACCCCGGGGAGGGGATCGGTGCCCGGCGTGCGGGGCGCTGCACCGGCACCCCGGCACGGCGGGGCGTGGGGGGCCCGGCTCAATGCGGCACCGCCGAAAGTAAGTGCCCCCCCTTTCCCCTCCGAGGGGGGTGCGGCTCCCCCGCCGCGGGCCGGGGGTGCTCGGCGCTGCATCGGCCCCGGCTCCAGCCGAGGCGAGCGGGGCGGCGGAGTGGGGAGGCATCGTCATGGAGACGCGGAGCCGGGGCACCGCCGGTGCCGGGGGGTGACCCCCCAGCTGGGGCTGCGCTCGGGGGGGTTTCCCGATCCCAGTTCGCCCCCGGGACCGGCGGGGCGCTGGGGGCATGCGGGGGCGGGGTGCATGGCCTGGGGGCTGTGCTGCACGCAGGGTGTCCCTGTCGCGGTGCATGGCCGGGGGCGCAGTGCCCGCTCGGGGGGCGCGCACAGGTGGCGGTGCCCCCCTCTCTGTCGAGCCCCCATCCCCAGCGCGGGGCTGTAGGGGACGTGCGGGAAGGGGCTGGTGCGGGAGCGCTCCGTGTCCCTCCAGAGCGGTGTTCCTGTGTGTTCCTACATAAATCCGTGTGCCGTCTCAAACGTCCATCTGGGTGGCAGGCTGGGGCTGGTGGGGTACCCGGTGAAGGGCCTCCCCTAAAGAGGGAGAACTTGCTCTGTATTTACTAGTTTTTTAAAACGTGATGGGCACTTCCCTGGCATTTACTTTTTTTAGCAGCCTGAGAGGCCAAATCAAAACAGTTCATCCTTTGTTCTTTATAAAAAACTTTTTCTTTTCTTGATTTTGAGAAAGTTTAACACTTTTGAGATTTTTTTTTTAATGTGGATTTTTCCCCCCCAACTCTCTTTCCACTTCTGTGTTGTTCTTTGACCAAAACCTTAGCGTTTGCATCGGATTTTTTTTTTATTACTTTTCACGGCAACACAAGTTCACCACTCAGTTGCATTGCAAACCGTTACATTTTTCTATATAATTATTTTTTGCCTTTACATCTTCTTTGAAGTTTGTTTTTTTTTTTATGGTGGCCTTATTCCCTAAATTATGCTTTAAATAATTTATTAAGCAATGCAGAACAAAAGATTCCCGCCTTTCCGAGGAATTACTTTGCATGATTTAGAACTGCATTGTAATCCTAAACAAAAATAATTTGCCATATTTGTGCCATGCTTGCTTGAAATCTTGTTTCTTTAAGTCAAGTGTACACATTCCGTTTTGTGCTATGATTACAAGTTCTAATGACACATTGACTTTATGTTTGAAATTGCCTCTGTACAGGTTTGGGCACATGTGTGTTTCAAAACATTGGGACAAAGACATTTATATCTGCTACTATTGAGTCAGTAATGACTTAGACATGTGAGGCTTTGAGTTCTGTGGTGACAGTGTACCGGAAAGTGTATATTCTGAGGCTCCCAAGAAAAGCAGTTGATGCTGATACTCTGCTTTCAGGAGACGCTGGAGCTCATATAAAAACTTTCTCCGTTATCACCAAGTGAAGAGGCAGTTTTAGATACAGGAGGAGGAGCCGGTACTCGTATAAGGTGGTTTGGTACTGCTGTAGGAAAGTGAGTCATGGTTAACGTCTGTGAAATATGCTTTTAAAAGGCTCCAGGTACGATGGTAAGGAGGTAGCATTTACCAGTTAACACACAGGCTGCATGGCCTTCTTTAGCCTCCTGTGCTATAGACAAAAATAGGAAATGTTTTTTTCCTCTGAACCACCTGAATTTTCTTTTGGTGTTTTCGAGTGTTATTGCTCACAATGGGAACGTTTAATTTGCATTAGCATAGTAAAAACAGGCTGTGATGGGTGGGGTTTTGTTTTATATTGTTTGTTTTATACAATGAAGCAGTAATTTCGAAAGGATGGTATACCGTTTTCTGCATTTTTCTGCAGCTATACAGTGGCAATGGAAATACTTCAGTCATGAGAGAAACATCGATGTTTTTGAGTTAGTTAGTCCCTTTTTCAAAGAACAATATAATTATGTTTCATGTAAGAGTAGCTTATTGTGGTGATATGTTCATGTATCCTACATTCTGTAAGATATATGATGAAATTTTAATACCTGCTGTAAGTGCAGGTGTCCCAGGGTTATATTTGCATAATAAACATGGAGTACTTCGTCAGTGAGAGCAGTGTTAGCTTTTCTTACTCCTGAAGCTCTCTTATGCATTACAGGTCGTGCATGAGATGAGACTTTGCTGTAGTTCTCTAGAGAACTTGGGGAGGGCCATATTAAACCCAAATGTAAAGAGCTGCTCTGTGTAAGTTGTTAAATGGCACTTTCTGCAATCAGCTTTTGTGGTGGGCTTTTGTAGAAAAACTTGACTTATGCAGAACCTTGAAAGGCCGGGGATTTTGGTAGGAGTCAGCACAATCCAGAACAAGTACTTACTGTCTTGCAGTGGGTATTTTCAGTTAAATTACCCTGTCTGATAAAGCTTGTGGTGGTGTCAGTGGAGCTGCACAGGTGTAATAGAAGTACCAAAATCTACTTTTAATTAAATACTTGTGATTTTTGACTTCTTTTCTGAAGCCAAAGAGGAAGGTAACCGCTTGCTTCAGAGTCTGTTGGTTCCACTAACAAGTCCTGCTTAGAAAGCCCAGTGAAGACTGTTTTGCTCACAATTTGGCTGCTTTTAAAATTGGTTGTGAATGTTTGAGAATTAACTATTCCAATCTAAATAAAGCCCCTGGATTAAGCTAGTGAAGTCAGGGATGTGCACCTTTACTTTCTGCAAGATGCTGCATTAACTGTGAATATATGCCTATAAGATTATGTGGTTTGTTGTTTGTTGTTTTTTTTTTTAACTGTATGAGTGTTAGGGAGGTGCAGGATGCCATAAGCCCATGTGGTTTGTGGGCTGTTTTAAACAGGTAGATTGTCAGCTCTGCTGCTGCTCCAGAGTGGTATCTGTGGTAGCAAACAACTTGTTCCAGACAGCAGCCTTGTCCCCTCTATATTGGTGGTTTCAAGCATGGGGCAGGTTTCCGTGTCTTTCCTCACATTGCATTTGCTCTGGGGTTAATCAGGAGTATGAGGATCTGGGTAACAACAGCTCAGCATCCTGCAGTGAGTGGTCCTCTGATGGTTGGTAACAGCTTTTCTTCCACTGTAGTAAGGTGCTCAGGAAATTCCCCCAGGCAGCAGAACAGTTCCCACCAGCCAGGTTCTTTTCCTGAGACGTAGCTGGTGTGTGGAGAGCCGTGTGTGTGGCAGGACAGGTGAGTTTCCTCAGTTTTCCCTCAAAATATTTTTGCTTTGCACTTTGAGGACACTAAGTGGAGTGTCCCTAGCAATCCCTGGGGCTGTGTCAACACAACTTATTTGAATGAAAACATTTGCTAAGCTTTTATTTTGGGGAGAGGTGTGGGGCAGTAGAAGAGCACGGGGCATTAGAAAGGGAGCCAAGACATACTGAAATCCCTGTCCTTTGGATCTGGGCCTTAAAGAGCTCGTGCTGTCTGGTATTACAGCCAGACTCTTCCCAGAGGCTGCTGTGCAATTTGTGTCTTCTGAGGAAAGTCAAGAGACGGAGCAGAGAGTCTGAAACTAAATCTGAGGAATGGATTCATCTGAATTTGTTTTTACCTATGGGATCATATACTATTGGCTTCCCCATCAGGGCATAGGGAGGTCTTTTCCTGTCACCATGCTGTCACCATAAGAAACTTTGATTGCTTTGTCCAAATGTCTGATAACCTCAACCATAAGCAGTGAGAAAATACAGAGTATATTTTCTTCTCCAGAAAACTAAATAGGAGTATTTTTGAAGCTGAAAGCTTCTAATCTGAGAGGAGTGTATTGAAATAGTGACAGTAACAGTGAAGACTTTGGAAGTACAGGTACTATTCTATTTCAGTGACAGCAGAAAACAAAGCACTTAGAGAAATCACTTGGCAGGAAAAATAGAAGTCAGAATTTTGAGGTATCTATTACTGCTTTTCCTGGCATTATGGGAATATAGTATAATGCAGCTTATGATTGAAAGGTCTGGAGAAAAGCCGACAAAAATAAAGAAGCTGATCTCAACAGTTATATTTCTATAGTACTGAATCATGAGAAAGTAACTTACTTCAGGGACTGAAGAAGAACAGCATGTAAGCTGACCACGTCTTGGTCTGAGTCCACGGAATCAAAATTAGCAGCAAGTGCAGACCCGTGTGAGAAGGGGGAAGGGAGCACAGCACTACCAGCGTCATCTGCTGCTTGGGCAGCTTAGGTGGGAGGCAGGACATTTCTTTGTCTTTTTGTCAGAAATTTGGATGCCAATTCTTTTGTGTGTCAGATAAAAAGCCCCACCAAACTTCAATAGCAGCTGCAGTTTAGGGTATGAATTTGAGTATCTGTTCAGATAGATGTTTGCCAGCAGTAGGCTGAGTCTTCTTGTGGTCAGTTGGTGCTATTGATTTATGCATCTTAACTTGCGTTTGTATTATAAACATTTAATGATACCAAAGAATGAGTAATTAAACTAAATGCCTTTGTTCACTTCAGACTACAAATCTCTGTGCCTTCTGTCTGAAATTTGAGATTGCAGATTCACTTGAATGGATGCCTTCATTGCCCACTCGAAAGTGACAGCCAGAATCTGAGGCACGACCCACCCCATCCTGGATGGTAATGCTTCAGGTTACAATAAATACTCAGCTTTTGGCTGAGGTCCTGAACCATTCAAAATTCCCATTGACACCAGTGGGAGTTCTCTGTGTCTGCCTGTGGCATTGCCTGTGATTAGTGGGTGGTTGTTAGTGCCCATGCTTGGAATATTTACAGTAACTACCTCCTGTTATGACTCATTATCTGTGACTGGTTTTGGTACCACAAACTACAGTAACTCTTTATGAAAGATGAATTTACAAAAGAAATATCCTTCCCTCTAAATCCAAAGACAGTGGCCCCTCATATATGACAGCAAAACACTAGCAATTAAAAAATGAAAGTGGCCTTGGAACAGGATACCAGCACA